>NC_086378.1:90784113-91084113 GCF_036588685.1 Mytilus trossulus
GGCACTCAAATGTCCCCTAGTAGTTTTAATTTTTCGCTCAAATGTCCTGCGCCCGTTTAATTTCATATTATACATGTTATAGATTAAAAATATATATACAAATCGTTTTACCGGTATAAGAATGATTTTTTTTTATCTAATCCGTCAATCAAATGACTTACCTTTGATTCACTTTCAATGTTGACGTTCTTTTCCACTCAAAATTTTTACACGCACAATTCATGCGTTATCCATCTCTAGCTATAAGGGTTACGTTGAAGCTGACATGCAATTGAATACTGTAAACCAACTTATTTTCGCAGATAATATCCTAGTTTACCATTTTCTCGACGATTTATACATGTTATATTCTCGAAGATTTATATTCGTGATATTTTTTTCTCGCGAAAATATCCTAGTTTACCATTTTCGCGACTATTTATATTCTCGACGATTTATATTTGCGATACTTTTCTACTCGCGAAAATAAATCGTTCGCGAAAATATGTTGGTTTACAGTAATTAATCATCAATGTTTGCCTTTCTTAGCTTATTTTGACAAAATTGAAAAATACTGGCTGCTAAACATTGATGATTGAACAAATAAAATAATATTTTAGATTTTAAAACATGGACTAAATTAGGACATCCACTGAAAGACAAAGAGAATATATTGCATAGGAGTAAATCTTTTGAATTGCAGGATACTTTTTACGATTCTTTCGTCGAGTTGCAGTAAGGGCTAATTGATATCTCCAGTTTGACATACAGGTAGCTTGACACTTTTCCTGCACTAGAATTCTCACAGACAAAATAATTTAAATTCAGATGAGAAATTTTAAATAAGCCGAATACCGTAAATGACAATGAAATTATAGGTATCAGTTACAATAAATGAATAAATTGTGGAATTACGTGTTTAGTTTGTTTGTTATGAAATTTGCCATGACTAACCGTGATCTATTAAACTTAGCATACCCAGATAGGACTTACCAAACCCAGTTAGGACACTGCATAATTTTAATCTTCTTATAGTTGTTTTAACAGAAGGCGATAGTACAACAATATTAGAACTAAAATTCAATAGATTTAGGTCACTATTTAAATAGCTTAATATTTCAAATTATGATTAAGAATAATATAAAATAATATTAATAATATTAAAATAATTTGATGTGATCAGTGATCCCTTTAAAGGGATTATATTAACAGAGTCTAGGTGAAGACATTACATTCCGAGTGCAATCGTAGAGTTACCCCGAGACGAAGGCGGAAGGAGCAGTGTAATTGTTATATACCAATTGCAGGCGAGCGCGACAAGACAGGAGCACAATGGAAGTTAAAGCTAGAAATTTACAAATATGTATACTCCTTATATCTATAACAACCGTATTTGGATTTTATTTAATTGCTGATTGTAAGTATTAACTCTTTCATCTCTTGCTTCCCGACTGGTTTTAGTTAAATTTTATTGTAACTCACTTTATTCTATATTCTTTAAATTATATTTGGTCAATTTGTTTTTGCCAAAATAATTTTTAAGTGTTTGACGCAAAATTTTATTACACATCCTGAAATAGAAGATATGGAGGAATGTTGATGAGACAGCAACCAAACAATAACAAAACAGGTCAATTGTCCTAATGTGGTTTCCTTTAATAATTGACCAAACTCAATTATATATGCAGAATAAGTTTTATGATCGACAGACTTTTTTCCCAAAGTTGAAATTTGACATGACTTCCAGTTCATATATATCCGAAAACTAGTAAAACATTACTGAAATTGAACATTGTAGTCCATAGTTTTTTTTATGATTTGTTGAGATCTATTTTTGGTTAACTGTCTTGTCTGATGATTAAGCTGCATTTAGTCTTTCACGGCTTGAATGCATATACAATGTATCATAATTCATCATAGGAATCACAGAATAAGAATTTGCGCCTTTCATGGCCAGCATTAAATTTATACACGCGAAACAATACCTTATGATTTTGCACACACACAAAAATATATTGAAAAATTATTAAAATATAGAATTAGTAAATAATGCTTTTACTTACGCATGGCGCAGTTTGTCATCAATGATATTTATTTTCCGCCAGAAGTCATGGCTGGCCTACCGGTAATATGTCTTGAACTTTTTGTTTTATTCTATTTGCGAGTTATTTTACTTTCCTTTTTTTTTTTTTTTTTTTTTTTTTTTTTAAATAAAAGCGTTCATTTACATTTACTTTGTACCTTGAAATTCTTGATTTTTTTCCGTGGCTTAACATTGTATGACTAGAGATGATCCTAGTTTTTGAAACGGGACATGATACCATAAAATGAATTATATACGAGCGAAGTGAGTCTGAAAAGGCAAAATATTTTGAACGACTCTATGTATCAAGCTTAAAATCATATAAATTATGAAAACATAAAAAAATATTTCTGGTGGGGTCAAAAAGGGGGACCTACGCCCCCTATGTCCTCTGGATCAGCCACTGGAAACGGCATTTAATAAAATCATCAATCTTGAAAGGGATATTTTTTTTACCTTTTTATCTTAACGCAATTCAGCATATGCCGTATAAAACTAAAGAACACATTTTTAAGTTAAAGTATTTGTTAACCCGTACTAAGCATTCATATAAGATGACACTTAAAACATGCTCTTTCGTGAATGCGAAAACAACCCTGTTTAAAACACTTCGTAAGTGCCAACGTTAAATACATAAAGTTAACACAAATACTAAACTAAATTGATTACAGTTTTTGATTAGACCATAGTTTAGCAAGACAAAATATGTTATCCAAATTTCCCTAAGTTATTCAGATTGATTTAAATATCTCTTAATATGTGTATTTCGAATCCACCCTTTCCGATTTAAGTGAACATTTCTAAATTAGAATGATATATAGTTACATACTTCAGTTTAGATACAACATTGGGTGAGAATTTAACATTAATGATGAAATCATCATTCTAATGCAACAACGTTTGTATAATTCATTTTGATTGGATAACGTTACTTTCTTACATGGCATCAATTAAACAATTGATGTTATGGGACGTACGCGCAAGCGCAGACGGCATATGACAGATTTTAAATACATGTTTTAACGTTGTTCTCTGTTAGTTTCAATAGAATGGAGATAACAATATTGTATTTAAAGCTCCGACGGCATCAATTTGGGATTTGATGGTCGCAAATACCCGTTTACTGTCTCCGCTAACCCGTCGCCAGTAAACTTAATTTGCGACCATCAAATCTCCAATTGATGCCGTCGGAGCTTAAAATACAATACAGCTAACTCCTAAATAATGTGTCCTCGTTGGTGAACAACCTAAAGAATACTAAGAAATACAACTTACAACTTTTTTTACTATTATCTACTAGTATCTCATTAGTTAATCAATTCATAATCATGAGTTTACTTTGCATGAAATATATTCTGCACACCCCTAAGTTTGAATGTTCGTGCAGACATTTACCAAATAAATCGTATTTTAAGTAGGAACACATCAATACAATTAAGTAACACCGATTCAATGATATAAAATCTCATGCGATTACAGTTTTATAAAAAAGTTGTAAGATATACCAAAAGGATTGTAATTCATGTGTCAAAAACAAACTTACAATGTTATGGCAAATGCGAAATACAACAAAAAGATACACAACAGTATAGGACAACATATAAAGATTGATCAAACCAAAGACCGGGGCTGATCTAAGGTGCTCAGTGGGGTAAACATGGTTATTACGACAATTGGAACATATCGGTTGTCATCTGTTAAACAGATATTCCATATTATATAACGATCAACTAAATATGATTGATTGGAAATGCAAACTCTAGATTATCGTATCATCTGGGAAAGTTAACGATTGGTGAAAAAAGGCAGATTATGCGACAGTTCAAATTAGTCAAGAACGCCAATCATTAGAACACTTCTATTTCTTTATTACCAACTTCCCTTTAAAGTTCACCAATGGCTACCTTCAAAATACGGAAAACCCGACGTAAAAGTAACTTATCCCTGAGATTATAGAATGATATTTTGTATGTAAAATTGACGTTGACTTATTAATGATTGGCCCAAAATCTGGTTTGTTAAAGACTATTCGAAGCAAGATACACTTTGTTTTACTGAGTAACAGAGCCAAACACTGCATTGATATAATTTTAATATCATTTCAACAATTCTGCATTTGTCAGTTTTAAAACTTCCAAAATATGGATCCCAAAATTCGATTAACATCTCGTGATAACTCAATTCAGCTTCCTTTATTTCAGTTTTACAAATTGCTTGGCGTTTAAAGGATTATACAAGCGATGCGTTTGGTGGAACATAATTGTAATGAAAGTGGTTTACATGTATACATCTTATATATTTTTTCCAGGCTATATGAATCCTAATACAAGCGATGCGTTTGGTGGTTCTTGGGGCTGTCTTTAATATACCTTTTATATTTATTTTTTTAGATTATATGAATCCTAATACAAGCGATGCGTTTGGTGGTTCTTGGGGCTGTCTTTAATATACCTTTTATATATATTTTTTTTAGATTATATGAATCCTAATACAAGCGATGCGTTTGGCGGTTCTTGTGATGAGGTGGTAGAGGATGCCAGTCTGTACATCAACAGCCATATAAATCCCCTCAAATGGTTCAATTATGGTGGGGACAAAGACTGTGTCATGACTCTGGATGCCGGAAGCATGGGAGGAGCGTTGTAAGTATAATGTTGAACTCCAAATTACCTCAACATGTCTTTTCATATACTTCTAGTAGTATTATGGCATGTGGCAGACCTCGCATCTCATCTTCTTCAAATATTTATCTTTATATGGGTGATGGTTTGTATTGGAAAACAGTTTTAAAAAGGCAATTTCTAACAGAGATAAAATATACATCTTCAATATATATAATCCCAAATATAGATATTGATAATCAGATTAAGCGCTTCGAACTTCGGACCCATGAAACTAATAAAAAGTGATTTTTATTTTTTTAGCAGAATATGATTCAATATTTAGGAACATTATAAAAGATGTTATTTCGCAGCCTATATCACTTATAAGGCTAACCAATTTTGAATTGTCCTTCGTCTGTATCCTGGTTAAATAAACTTAGTCATTATACTGTTCAAGTTGTTGTTCAATCACTGTACCTCGTATTTCCTTCTTTTTTTTTTTTTTGGGGGGGGGGGGGGGGAGGGGGTAATATCAATTCGCTGATTTATAGTCTTAACCTATACTAAAAGTGTCTTTTTAGGGTAAAGGGAGAGGGTTGCATAATTTCATTTTTTTTTGTTCTTTTCATAAAGTCGATGTATAAAATTGTAGAAAGGCTGTCAGAATTATCAGTATGCTAAATACTTTAAGCTTGCTTTCAGTTACTGCGAACTTTCTTTAAAACGGTATCTCATATTGCGTTTTTTTATTCATCCACGGATTTTAATAGTACTTTTAAGTTCTTGATCTACTATTCGTAATTTACTATTACAGGTATAAAGGAAAGAGTGAGGTTGAGAACTGAAAGGATTATAATTCAATCCAGCCACATTATAAGTTACATAGTGTGCTAGCGAAGCTCGAACCCCCATATGGAATTTACTGACCCCATATTTTTCTCAGTAGCGTTTAGTTTTTATAAAGAGACGCAACACCAATACTAACCGTGTATGAAAAAAGCTCCGCTTCCCTACCAACCTAATATGAAATATACAAGGTATCCACGCGAACACTTTTAACCAATCATATTCATAGAAATGCATAGGAGGTAAGATTATTTCATATGTTCACCTAAGTCAGAAACCTCGGTTTTAGTTGTCATATGTCTTTGTTCAATGTTTTTGATATATGGAGATCTGACTTTTAAACATATGCGTGATTGTTTCTGATAAAATTTGTTTACAACGTTGTATCTATAGACGATTTATATAGCTTGACATCTTGTATGTACTCCTATTTCCGTTTGGTTATTTTTGTTGTTTTGTTTCTGTCTGATTGACGTTCATCCATTTTACATCTCATTTTATTCATATTAAACAATATAATGTAATTTAATTTTCAGATTTAAGATAGACTGGATGTACTTCGATTTGGAAAACTCTGCAGGTTGCACAAAAGACTATTTAAAAATTTACGATTCTGATATAGCTGGTATGGCTCCTGGTACCCTGTTAGGAACATTCTGTGGAAGTACAACACCAACTGTTAGGTTCGGAACACAGCGTTATTTAACTTTGGAGTTTCATGCTGATTCGTCAGGATCTGGTGACGGATTCCGGTTTAGAGGAACTCGAACAGAACCAAGTAAGTCATTTCAATTTTATCGATTAACTTGTTTTATATTTTCTTGTCGGGGTCTTTTATAAATGACTAAACTTTATGGGTTTATAATTGTTGAAGGCCGTATAGTTGCTTTTAATTGCTCACTACCGCTTCATTTGAATTCTAGTGGATAGTTGTCTCATAAGCAATCATACCACATATCCTTAATTATATTGGAAGAAGTGAAGAATTACAAGAAAGACAAACATCAGTCCACTAAACAATATGAATAAAAGAAATTATATATTTTTTAAAGTACTAGCAACATAAAAATATCCATTGACCAGGAACACACTCATATACTCAGGAAGGAAAATTGTCAACATGCAATTTCAGCATTTTTAGGATTCCTTATTTCAGGTAGTGGTAAGACATATATACCTGAAAACAGTTTATAATAATTCAAACAATTGTTTAGTTGTTCGATCAAAGTAAGACAGCATGATTAGCTATTATTGATGTTCAACACAGTGACTTCAAATCATTCTACATTACACATTGATTTATATTTGTTAAGTTAAAATACGTATCAGACTAATCTCATATTAATCCAGAAATAAAGTAAACGTGGTATGATTTAAAGATATAATCATGATAATAACACTATCCAACTTTCTTAAGCTAAATATATCAGTAATTCTAATAAATCATGTTGGCGAGTCACCGATTGTCACCTCTCTTTTATAATGCCAAATACACGGGTTTCAAGTAATATAAATATAAGCTATAATGACCAAACCACGGAGATGTTCATGTTGATAAAATTATTAAACGACCTGATCTAACATGGCTTAAATAGTTGTAAAAAGAGTTAGATTTACTTATATAATGTACTAATTTGCAGGTCCGTGTCAAGATGACGAGTTCCATTTATTTATGTTCCGGACAATATGAGTATTTGGACCATACGCGTATGGTCATGACCGTATAAGCGTATACTCATATGGTCGACCACACGCGTATGATCCGACCGTACGCGTATGGTAGGACCATATGAGTATTATACTCGTTTGGTTATTAACGGGCCGGACAATATGAGTATTTGGACTTTAAGAGTTTGTTTTTTTTCAAATTACATTATAAACGTTTCAATAATACAAAAAAATATCTAAAAAAACAAAGATGGTTACATGACAATATATTAATTTTATAATTCCAAGACTACGTAATAATGAAATATTGATGCCATACTATGATAGTTAGTTTTCATCGCTTATTAAATTCTTGCATGTAGGTTTGGGATGACATTTACTTCCATACGGTATCATAGCTTATTTGCACTTGCAAGTTTGGTTGTGCACGATCCTTTTCATTATCACCTTTGGTTTGCGAAAGGCTTGCAGGTGCGTACAGTGATACCGAGGTCTTGGGCCAATCCGATACGTCTACGGTGTTTTTTTTAAGCTCATGATTTCAAATATCGTAACATGACTGCAATATACCATATCAACAAGACGACTTAATTAAACTATGTTCTTTTCCTATGACTTCTTGTAAAAAGTAAAATTACAAAAATACTCAACTCCGAGGAAAATTCAAAAAGGAAAGTCTAAAATCAAAAGGCAAATATTAACAGTTCATTAAGAATTTTTTGGAATTCACTTTGATAAGTCGACGTATTGCCATTTTCTCATAATAACAAAGCGATAATAACCTTCGGTAATGACCATCGGTATAAAATTGTTTATTGTGTTAAACTACCCCGACCATACGCGTATGGTCGGACCGTATGGCTATATACCCAAAAAGTCATGACCATACGCGTATGGTCCAAATACTCATATGGTCCGGAATATTAATATAATGTAATACTAGTAATGTGCAGGTCCTTGTCAATATGACGATTTTGATTTATTTATATAAAATAATAATTTGCAGGTCTTTGCCAAGATGATGAATTCCATTTATTTATATAATGTAATAATTTGCAGGTCCTTGTCAAGATGATGAATTCCACTTACTTATATAATGTAATGATTTGCAGGTCCTTGCCAAGATGATGAATTCCACTTATTTATTTAATGTAATAATTTACAGGTCCTTGCCAAGATGATGAGTTCCACTTATTTATATCATGTAATAATTTACAGGTCCTTGTCAAGATGATGAATTCCACTTATTTATATCATGTAATAATTTACAGGTACTTGCTGAGATGACGAGTTCCACTTATTTATATCGTGTAATAATTTACAGGTCCGTGTCAAGATGACGAGTTCCACTTATCTATATAATGTAATAATTTAAAGGTCCTTGTTAAGATGATGAGTTCCACTTATTTATATAATGTAATAATTTACAGGGTCGTATCAAGATGATGAGTTCCACTTACTTATATAATGTAATACTTTACAGGTCCTTGCCAAGATGACGAGTTCCACTTATTTATATAATGTAATACTTTACAGGTCCTTGTCAAGATGATGAGTTCCACTGTACGACAGAAGATGTATGTATTGACGAGAGACTGAAATGTGATGGTACTAGACACTGTAATGATGACTTGGATGAAAGTGACTGCTCATGTAGGTTATAGTACTTATATAATGACGAAACAGGGCATTATTTATCTATATGAAAGAATCAGCTTCTTCATACTCATGTATATCTTCCACCTCCCTATTTACATAATATTGGTTGTTTTATTTTATATTATTGATATATTGAGTGCGTGGTTCAATGTATGTTAAATATAATGTCATTCTTTATCAATTTCAATGATATCTTGGAAGACCTACATATCATTTTCTTTTTCGTTCCGTTTCTGACTCTCAGTTTGTAATGAAAAAACTATGAAAGAAAAAAGAATTTATGGTGTTGATATTATTTCTGGTTATGATTAATCTTTTTGAACCACCATTCTTAAATTTTAATAAATAAAGTCAACAGTAGTATACCACTGTTCGAAAGTTATAAATCGATTGAGAGAAAACAAATCCGGGTTACAAACTAAAACCGAGGAAGAAACATCAATTGTAGGGGGAAAACAACGAAACAACAGAAAACCTGAAGTGCAGCAAAAAAAAACAACTTACAATTTCTCTATATTTTTGTACCATGCACTTTAACTTGAATGTTTATGTATTTTTTTTTCTTCAGTTTTTGAAGAACTGATAGGCAGTATTATTGCCCTTGGAATGGGAGGCATGGTCGGAGTAGGTATCGCCTTTGTAGGAGGGTGTGTGGGTATCTGGACATTAGTCTGTGTATTCACAGTCTGTAAGAAATGCTGTGGTTTCTGTTGCACCACGTGTTGCTGTTTCTGGCCATGTTGTAAGGGAAGAACATGTGGCAAGAGCAAAGTCGATCCCGACTCTGATCCGGAGTATGGACTTGAACTACCCGAAAAGAAACCAGCAAATGACAACGATATTGAGATCCAAGGGGACGATGAAGATGGAGATTTCTTTGATGATGATGATGGTAAACAAAATCAACTCACCGTTGCACCACATGGGTCATCAAAGGATTTAATGTCACAGAATGACCCAAAACATACCAAAATGACCGGAGTCGGACAACAAAACAACGGATTCGATGATGATGTCGATTTTTAGACAATAATGTAATCATATGTTCACCTGAAAGGAAATATTTTCGAAAGATATTGTATATTCAACAATATCCGAGATAAATTAGTATTTGACTAATAATGATTATGTACTCTCTGTAATTGTACACTGTTGAAACTATGTTCCTACAAGGTTCTGCGCTTTTGGCGTGCTGTTTTCTTTTTATATCTAATAGGAGTTTATCCTCCCTCTAATTATAAATGTTTTTTTTTAAATTTTATATTCCATCTCACTTAAGAGTAAATTTGTAAAAAAAAATCAAGCTCCTTTTAAACTGTAGAATCTGTACATCTTTCTAATTGAACATTCGGGGCTTTTGCCAATTTTTTTAATGTGAATGTTTTCACAGAACACTTCTAATGTAAATGTAGACTAGCGATAATCGGCTTTGTGAAAACCAACAGTATAATCAAACGTAACTAGTCGTATGTATCAAGACTTATCAATGCACATCACCTACGCCAAAATCGTATTTCATCACAAAATATAAAGCCATACGCATTTTGTATTTTGTAATCAGCTTCAATAGTCTTTAACCTGATGACGACAACATTCAAATTAATGTTTGAGTTTTCTGTGGTTTCCTGCCCCTAAAACCAGTAATCAATAATTGGGACTTGAAGAAATGTTTGACCTATTTGTAATATTTTTCATTTTCCCTCTACTTCTTCGCCGAGATCTCCTTAACAATTTCTAAAATTCATATCTCTACCATTGAAATATAATGTTTCGATTAGTTGCTTAAATGACGCCAGACTTGACAGGTTGCCATAACTTAGTCGGCTTACAACGATCTCTAAACTTGTGTGCAAATTTACGTCACTTGAGGAATATTTAGTACATTAAGTATTAGAGTATTCCTTGTGACAAATCTAAAGTTAAACTTCAAAGTAGAAATTCTAATGTTCCAAACATTTATGTCCAGTTTTATTATATATGGAACATTGGTTTTGAATACTATATGTTACCCTGTTGATGTCTTTTATTGTTTCGTCGTGAAGCTGGTGTTCATTGACGTATACCAAAAACATCATTCATTCAAATTAATTATGAAAAGACTATTTCAATCTTATCATAGCTCATACGTATCATTCTTAAATATGGAGTTCTTTTTATTAAAACATGAACACCTTTAAGTAAATAAAGACAACAGAAGTATACCGCTGTTTGAAATTCATTTATCGATTGAGAAAAAAACAGAATCCGGGTTACAAACTAAAACCAAAATTCAAATATGAAGTTTACCTAAATTAAGTACATAAAATATAATCATGAAACTTTATTTTCACCATTTATTTATTTCTTATTATATAATTGTTATGTTGTTATTAATTAATTCTGTGATTTCTTTTCTCTAGTTAAGTTTTTTGTTTATCTTTTCAATTAAATCATAGTTCATCAAAATGTTTTTATTTGTTTTGATTGGATCCAATTTTATTGCTGACATTGGCTATTCATCAACAGAATACGTTTAAATGTTATAAAGGGGTAAAGTTTTGTGTTTTTTTTTCCATCTCACTGAGGCAAGCCTCCAAATTCATTTACGATCATTAATTGTTACAATACATTCTTTATTAATTCTTAAACCGTGGTGTTTGGCCATGGTGTGTTTTGCTTAATACATAATTGATCCGTGACGTGGACCTCTCACTTCAAAATAAAATGATCAACAAACAAACTATTCTACAGCCCAAAAGAAAATACCACAACACAACAATGCATTTGCGAGATGAATAAGTCCCGAGACAAGCCAAAAAACATTGCCAAATAAAATCAAAAGTCATTGAAGATCTGTTGGTGACCTTCTGCTGTTGTCTGTTCTATGGACGGGTTGTTGTCTTTTTGACACATTCCCCATTTTCATTCTCAATTTTAGTATATAAAATAGTAGTATACCGCTGTGCAATATTCATCAATCGGAAATGCTGGAATTCAGAACTAATGTCAAATCAGATAGGTTATAAAACTAATACTGAAAGTAATACGGTTCCCTGGCCGTATTCGTTACAACTTTTTGGAACTGTTGGTCCTCGACGATCTATAATTCTGTACTCGTTTTGGCTTTCAAACTTTTTTTTATCTGATCATAGTTTTGTGTGGACGTAACGCACGTGTGGCGTAATTTTTTGTAACCTTTTAATGGCTATTATTCATTTGTTTCTCTGTCCTATCTTTTCTTCCATTTTTTTTATTGTGGCCCTGTCGTGTAATGTTGTCATTTTATAGTTATAATTCACATTGCCATTAAAGCTGGAGGTTTGTCATGCAACAAAACCAGGTTCAACCAACCATTTTTTCATAAAATGCCCTGTACCAAGTCAGAAAAATGCCATTGTTACATTATAAAATTGAGAAAGAAAATGGGGAAATGGAAATTAACTCATCATAGATACCAGGACTAAATTTTGTATATACGCCAGACGCGCGTTTCATCTACAAAAGACTCATCAGTGACGCTCGAATCCAAAAAAAAAAAAGCCAAATAAAGTACGTAGTTGAAGAACATTGAGGACCAAAATTCCTAAAAATTTTGCAAAATCTAGCTAAGGTAATCTATGCCTGAGGTAGAAAAGCCTTAGTATTTCAAAATTCTAAATTTTGTAAACATATAATTTATAATATAACCATATCAATGACAATTCATGTCAGCACAAAAAGTGCTGACTACTTGGCGGATATAATAGTTCGTGTCTGTGTGTGTTACATTTTGGTGTTGTGATTCTGTTGTGTCGTAGTTTTCTTATATTTCACATATTTCCCTCAGTTTTAGTTTGTAACCCGGATTTATTTTTTCTCTATCGCATTATGAGGTTTGAACAGCGGTATACTACTGTTGCCTTTATTTTTTTATTGCTATTGTAAGGTTAAAGGTAATGTACAGAGATTTCTTTTTGTGGAAAATGGTGGATAAAATCTTATGATTGATGTAACATTGTTTGTACACATTGCCACATAGATATAGGAAGATGTGATACGAGTACCAACGAGAAAACTCTCCAGCAAAGTAACAATTTATAAAAGTAAACCATTATAGGTGAAGGTACGGCCTTCCACACGGATCATTGGCTCACAACGAACAAGAAAGCTATAAAGTGCCCCACAAATTACTAGTGTAAAATCATTGAAACACGAAAACCAACGGTAAAAACGAGAAACGTCTTTTTCGGAGACTTATAAGATCAAGTAAGTAATATATTGGAGAATATGATTGATTTCAAATTTTTAAATGTTCAAGTGGTTTTTTTTCTCTCACCAAATACGTCATACCATGTGATTTATCAACTATACAAAGGTTGATCCTGCTACTATTTACACCACTTGGTTGATGTCCCTGCTGGCGGACGTTTCGTCCGCGAAGTTATCACCAACCCAGTAGTCAACACTTCGATATTGACATGAATGTCAATAATGTAGTAATTTTTATAAATTTCCTGTTTACAAAACTTTGAGTTTTTCGAAAAACTACGTATTTTCTTACCCCCTGCATAGATTACCTTAGCCGTATTTGGCACAACTTTTTGGAATTTTGGACCCTCAATGCTCTTCAACCTTGTACTTATTTGGTTTTATACATATTTTGATATGAGCGTCAGTGATGAGTCTTTTGTAGACGAAACGCGCGTCTGACGTACTAAATTATAATCCTGGTACTTATGATTACTAATACTTCAAAAGCTTTGTTCTCAACCGACCCTCATTGTCAATGAAGTTACTCTAGATATAAGGCTGACTTAATTGTGTCTGTAGTATCTTTTATCTCTAGTTCGAAAGGATATATTCTGTATTATTTAGTTTAGAGAACACGACGTATATAGCGGAACGTGACTCACCCAATTATATTATAATAGTTTTTGTCTGTGGAATATGTGTTACCATTATTAAAACTTATCAAATATACAAGGCAGATAACTTGGCACGTGAAAAATACATTTTGTTTATAGAAAACGTGTTTTACAAACATTTTAACTTTAGGATAAGATAAAGCATATGATCTGGACGACTCGTTTAGGTTTTGTTTAGCTATTTTTTTATCAACGACAAGGTGTGTATTATTTAGCAATATACTTTCATATATGAAGTATCCATTTTCGAAAACTCGAAACACAAGTAAGCTTGCATGATATCACAAGCGTATATAACTCATGTAAGGATATCGTATTGAATAATAAAAACCTCGTAATTTATATACTAGTACTATTCCTTTGAAAAAGAAGGGAAGTATGCGAGTTTTGACAAACCGCTGAAACTAAAACAGCTACTGAAATATTCTGCGAATACGAACTACTTTTTGATATTCATTTTTTTATAAATCAAGCAAAGTGAGAAATGTGAAAAGTATTTAAATATTCTTTGGCTAGTTTGATTGAGGGTACCAACAATGCTCATGTTTTAACACGAAACATCAGTGTTATAGAAAATTTATATGGGTATTTACACTTTTGGTAGCAAACTGTAATTTGTCTCCGAATAACATAATTTCGGCCTCG
This sequence comes from Mytilus trossulus, assembly GCF_036588685.1. Lineage (NCBI taxonomy): Eukaryota > Metazoa > Mollusca > Bivalvia > Mytilida > Mytilidae > Mytilus > Mytilus trossulus. The sequence continues at coordinate 90,798,480 of NC_086378.1, forward strand.
ATAAAGCTTCTGACGTCAAGCAAGAATCACTTTTTATTTGACGTCAAATTTTTTAATATTATTGTAAATGTTATGGATGCTTGTGTGATTATACAAAATAAGGTCAATGTCAGAAAAATATATACTTTTTAAATGAGGCTGAGATACTGGGTAAAGGAGCCTGTACAATTCAGTGGTTGTCGATTGTTTATGTGTTACATATTTGTTTTTCGTTCATTTTTTCACATAAATAAGGCCGTTAGTTTTCTCGTTTGAATTGTTTTACAGTCTTATCGGGGCCTTTTATAGCTGACTATGCAGTATGGGCTTTGTTCATTGTTGAAGGCCGTCCGGTGACCTATAGTTGTTAATATTTGTGTCATTTTGGTCTTTTTTGGATAGTTCTCTCATTGGCAATCATACCACTTCTTCTTTTTTTATATTGGTTTAACCGAACCCTTCCCCAGTTTTGTGCCATATACAACAAGTTTATACTTTTATGACATTGAACTAAAATTGTTTTTATTGCAACTTGAATCAACACATGGACAGCTATTAAAATTGTAACTTAAAATTCCAACGTATTTTTTTTCCCTTATGAACCCCTGACTGTTGAAAAAGTGTTCCATGGTGAAATTGACATTGAAAATAAACACTACTAGCTACAGTATAAATACGCCTATTGTTAATATAACTTGAAATAATTCAAAACACTTTTATAAAGTTTTTCTATAGACATATTCCCTTGGTCAGATTCAATAGAACTGTTAATAATTATTTGTTTTCAATGTTTTTCCACGTCGTTAATAATTGAGCCTTAACGATGTTTTGATATAAGCATCCCTTATAATTCTAACATACACTGTTGTATTCAACCAAAAGTATTACATTCTAGGCTTTGAATAACAAGTAAGTATAAAAAAATCCACTATTTAATGATGTATTATATGTCCTTGTTATTGTGGTGTATATCCTGGTGGATATTGAATCTGTACAGTTGGGGGACAACTGGGGGTTTGACAACACATTCCTGCTGCGGGTTGCTGCATTGTACATACACTAGGTAAATTAAACTGTACACATCTACAATAAATAAAAAGAAGAAAATATAACACATGTAACACAAAGTAAGTTAAACTGTACACATCTACAAAGAATAAAAAGAGGAAAATATAAATAAAAGTCATAATGAAGTTTTCATACAATTATTTTACTTATTTGTAATACTTGTGTTACTTGATATATTTGAGTTGAAGAAATCTGAAGACATGCTTCGAAGAAAGTGATGCATCAAACTTTACCCTTTTGCAGCAGATCATAATGATTGGTTCATGGTTGATTACAGTAAAGATTTTCAGTTCAATGCTCTCCTTAGAAATTTGGAAATATTAATCATACGAACACACTTTTAAAATAATGACTATTCTTAACGTAGAAATTTAAACAGTGATACTGTCTATTTTTCCATTTTTTTTCCATTAAAATTAATAAATGCCTCTTAACCAATTGAAACCCGTAAGACTAGTTCCAACAAAAACCTTGTAATTCATTGGTTGTCGTTTTTTTATGTGTAACATTTTTTTTTCGTTCTATTTTTTATATAAATAAGGTTGTTAGTTTTCTCGTTTGAATTGTTTTACATTGTCATTTCTTGCTGACTATGCGGTATGGGCTTTGCTCATTGTTGCATTGTTGAAAGCCGTACGGTGACCTATAGTTGTTTATTTCTGTTTCATTTCGGTCTCTTGTGGACGGTTGTCTCATTGGTAATCATACGGTAATCATACATATGAATTTCACACCACATCTTCTTTTTTATTCTTGATGCGGTATGTGATTCTTTTTAAGGTTTGTACTTTTTTTTTAAAATAATTGTGAATTTGGACTTTAAATATTAAATTGATGTTTATTTTGCATTTGGTTCTGTATATTTTGTAGAGTTTGGCCAGACTTTAACCTTTGACCAAGTTTCGACATTATCTTTTCGTTGTTGTTCTGGTGTCGTCTGTTTATCTTGGACTTCTGATGGTTAAAGGTCACTTCACTTTACATTTCTGTAATTTATTCTTACATACTTTTGATTTTTTAACCCTCTATGCGTCCATTGCCTATGTAAATTTTAAAATTGTTTGTATGCACATTGAACGACAAATTTATGTGACGTATATAATTTTTCTGACGTCGGACACTCAAGTAGATCCATGTGTTCGTGGATAGGTTTTTGTGTCCTGTTAAATTGTTCCTTTTAAAATTTTTGGATTCTCATAAATTCTATGTATAACTTTTGGACTAGTTTGATTTCTGTAATTTATTCTTACATACTTTTGATTTTTTAACCCTGTCTGCGCTCATTGCCTATGTAAAATTTAAAATTGTTTATAATCCAGGTACTTTGGATAACTATTGTATGCACATTGAACGACAAATTTATGTGACGTATATAATTTTTCTGACGTCAGACACTCAAATCAATCCATGTGTTCGTAGATAGTAGATGTTGTTGTGTCCTGTTAAATTGTTATACGATGATGACTGATGTTCCCATATTTTGACTATTTTATTGATTGTGACTGTTTATTTAACGCATCATGTAAATGTAACGGAATTTGATGAGACTGTTATTAAAGTGAGAGGGTTAGTGCTATAGAACCAGGTTTAATCCACCATTTTCTACATTTGAAAATGCCTGTACCAAGTCAGTAATATGACAGTTCTTGTCCATTCGTTTTTGATGCGTTTTGTTTTTTTGTTTTTTGATTTTGCCATGTGATTATGGACTTTCCAAATTGATTTTCCTCTGAGTTCAGTATTTTTGTGATTTTACTTTTTATTATTTTCAACAATTTTTATTTCATACCCCTGCAACCGTAAAACTACTATAACTCAAAGTTACAATGAATAACACTGATTGTCGATTATGCAGTCCCGTTTAGGCATATTCAGATGTACATTGGTATGTACCAAACAATAACAAAGACTGGCATTTAGTATAGCTCATCTTTTGGCATTTGAACACGTCCATTTACTTACAATGATTGACAGTTGTACATTCCTGATGAGGCGTTTGTACATGTGCACTGGTATTTACATCCATCCTTCCATTTCTGACCTTGCTGATATACTTGATTATTATACACACAACCTAAAATAGATAACTCTTGTAGTTGATATTTTTCTCTGAGTTTTGGTTTGTGGCCGGATACTTTTTCACTGAATCGATTTATGACTATTGAACAACGGTATATTACTGTTGTCTTTATTTTACACACAAACTCAAATAGATAACTTTCAGTTTGGACATCAATATTATAAACACCAATCTTAAAAACAATTAACACAGCTTGTTAAACCATATACATTAAAAACAAACTTAAAACAAATTTGTTAATATCTTACGTCTGATATTCTAACTAACTTGTCTTTTTCATTTTTAGCCATGGCATTGTCAGTTTATTTTCGATTTATGAGTTTGAATGTCGCTTTGGTATCATTCGTCCCTCTTTAATAATGTATCACAATATTTGTCGGCGTTATTGACCATGTCTACTATTGGTGAGAATGACTGTCTAAAGCTATCTATTATATTGGAATTTTACCTGTATATTGTACAACATGACTGTCTAAAGCTACCTATTATATTTGACTATTACCTGTAGATTGTCCGACATGTCCAGCTCCAGTTCCTGTTCCTGTGTTGACCATAGTACCACCACTTGTCATTCCACTGGTTGCTAAAATAAATACATCAATTATACATTCTTAAAACTTAAAGTCTATGATGAAATATTGTACATTTATCAGTATCGAAAGTCTTTTTAGAATGGGCATGGTAAATCAGCTGTCTCATAAAGGATATTCAAATAACATGTGTTTCCCTATCCGAAATGGAATCTCTTTCTGTCAGTCTAAGCTTTCCGCCCTTCATTCATATCAGATTACTTAAGGTGTTCGTGTTGCGCCGTCATTAGTTTTCTTTGTAGTGTTCATTACAATGTTGATTGTATATTCGGTCGTTTTTCGATTTTGGTGCCATGGCGTTGTCAATTTTTCACCATTATATACACCTTATAGCTATTTGTCACAAATGTTTCCGTAAAATGTGACGTCACAAAAGAAAAAAGTATGACGCCACATAGGAAAAGTGATTGCATACCTTCAATTGAAGTAAGTTTTTGGGTCGCATGTTGTATAATCTCAAATAGCGATAAGATCTCGATTTTTTTTAACCTTGGCCTAGCTTCAAATACAATACGGTTATCTATCTCTATTCTAATATCAGTCCATTTCAGTTATTATTTCGGAATACAATTCCATAAAACGAAAATTCAGCGAGAACGCTTCTGGTGTCAAATAATGTAACCGCATGTCGTTTTCAGGCTTCTCGTTTTACTCAGAACATAACCAAATTAAATTGAAAAAAAACCAAACAAGAATGTGTTCATAGTACACGGATGCCCCACTCGCACTATCATTTTCCATGTTAAGTGGACCGTGAAATCGGGATAAAAACTCTAATTTAGCATTTAAATTAGAACAATCATATCATAGGGAACATGTATACTAAGTTTCAAGTTGATTGGACTTCAACTTCATCAAAAACTACCTTGACCAAAAACATTAACCTGATATTTGCACCATCATTTTCTATGTTCAGTTAACTGTGAAATTGGTATCAAAACTCTAATTTGGCATAAAAATTAGAAAGATCATATCATAGGGCACATGTGTACTAAGTTTCAAGTTGATTGGACTTCAATTTCTTCAAAAACTACCTTGACCGAAAATGTTAACCTGATGCGGGACAGACGGACGAATGGACAAACAGACGGGCGAACGGACGCACAGACCAGAAAACATAATGCCCCTCTACTATCGTAGGTGGGGCATAAAAAGGTAACTTTTGATATTTTAAATAATTAATCAAAGAAATAAAACAACAGCACATTCCAGGAATAAAATTTCGGCTTCCCCGAGCTACATACAAGTAGACAAATATAGATCGAAAATATAAAACTTTTTGCTGTCCTCCGATCAGATCCATTTATACAAAATTATTCCATTATAAATCATCCTCCGCCTTGCATTTATTTGAGCCCGAATAACTGATGTATAGTTTATTGTTATCGTTTTTCATTGTAATGTACAACCAGGGAACTATCAACCAGAGTTTAATTGATGTTAGCACATGTAGGTATCCGTTCGGCTTTCTACCATGAGCCAAAGTACATACTTTATAGTCATATATAAGAGATCCGGACATGTTTACCAACATACAGAGTAAACATTGAGAAAACATCAAGCAATACATTATGTATATCTCGTCAACATATGACAACCAATTAGCAATACATTATGTATTTCTAGTCAACACATGTCAATTATCTTTTAAAGAAGCCTGTGAAAATTCTAATTCACATCGGTTCTTTTTTACTATATTATTTAAAACTCGTTTGAACTCTGTTGAATAGTTGTCTCAATGACATCCTATCATGTCTCGCTATTTTACAATGATACCTTGATACCTTTGCGAAAGCACAACATATTAATTTTTCCTTCGTGAAATTCTAGAAAAAATTTGAATGCTAAAATCACAAAATGTTTTACAGCATAAAACGACAAACAAAAATTGTAGGTTAATACATACCACAATATGCACAACAATTGTCTTGCACCCATCCGGCGTATTTACTGTCGGTACATACGGTCTTTCCATAGGAAGCACAGTTTGTACCTGGTTTGTCTACACATGATCCTGAAAATTTACAGTTAATTAAATGGATAATTTTACATTAGTGTGAAGTCATACATATCATGTACGCTTTAGATTGTTTCGTACAATATAAAAACATTTCACACACCATTTATTAAATAGACAACGTCGTGAAAATGGGAGTTATAAACATTGATTATTATTTCTAAACGGTTTAAAGATCATCACAGTGATCCGGCTTCATATACCTTATTTCTACACGGTTTAAAGATCATCACATTGATCCGAAAGCTTCATATACCTAGATCATCACATTGAATAATCCGAACGCTTCATATACCTTATATGTACTAATATATACATCGTTTAAGAAATAAAACTAGACTTTATGACAAAAATATGAATGTGAAGGCGGTTGAAATTATAGCAAGTTTACAATAATTATGAATGAGAAGCTACACACCTCAAAGATAATCAATAATACTTATCAAACAGCTACAAAGCAACACCAATTTTAAAACAAATAATATCAATATTCCATATAAAAATCTTCAAAAGATCGATTTTAAATTACAAAACTGATTCCTTGAAGAAAGGGATTGAAAAGTATAATTACAATCAAATCATGAACTCCGAGGATAATTCAAAACAGATTATGGCAAAATTAATAACTCAAACGAATGGACAAAAACTGTCATATTTCTGACTTGGAATAGGCATTTTATAAAGAAGAAGCACTGCATGTTATATGCAACTTATTTCTAGAATGATAACAAAAAAAATGCTGTATTTTGGGTTAAACAAATATGAAGATCTGATATAAAATATATGTACAAGAAGTTTTATTTTGATTGATTTATCATTATATAAATAACACATAGCTGAGAGGGTGATAGAGCAGATTGGTACCCCGGCTTTTTCGAGGGTTACCAATCTGCTCTATCACCCTCTCAGCTATGTGTTATTTAGTTTATTATACTAAATGTCCTATTATTTTTAAATTTATTTTAAAAGTTGTTTCTATCACGCCACGTACGTAACATCGTTACGGGTGTTAGAAAAAACAACAAAAGTTAAGCAAGATAATTTTTTTTTGATTTTGGCAGTCAAATAATAAAATATGGGCCAAAACGTAGAACTTAAGCAATTTGTTAAATTCACTGTCCTTTCAATTTTCGATTTATGATTGGTCTAGACGAGAGGGTAACATTCAAAAAAATTGTCACCCGCTCAGACATGTGATAGAGTAAATTAACACCCTCGTATTAGCCAATCAAAATATGGCATTTTTAAGTGAAGTATAATAATGCTTATTGTTGTATTTGTTGAGTAATAATGCTTATTGTTGTATTTTTTGAGTAATAATGCTTATTGTTGTATTTGTTGAGTAATAATTTGTTTTGTTTAAACATCAAATATCGGAAAGTATTCGCTGCTGATTGCTTACCTGTAAGAAAAAATAGGAAATAACATCGCTTTATATTAAGGTGGTTATGGGAGTCTAACTAAAAAATTATAGAATTTGTTTATACTTTGCCAAAACGTAGTATATATTCATATGTGTATTCAAAAATATAATACAAGTTATAGATAAACGCGATTTTTTTCAAGCTTCAGATAATGACAAAAAGACACATGTTGTATGGTTTTTACAGGAAAAACATCATTATGAGATTAGACGCTAAACTTAATGATAGAACTGTAAAATAAAATACGAGACGATAGCTTTTAAAAAATGCTTTCAGAATATCAAAAGAAAAGATTGTGCAGTTTTTCCGGCTAAAATTCAAAACAGCAAAATTCCATGTAGATTCCTTCAGAAAATGCACTTTTTCAGAGTTACTACTCCTTCAAACGACGATTCAAAAACCATTAAAAATAAAGCTAAAGTAATTAACACTGGTAAAAATATTAATATTTATAAGTAATAAACTTATAAATCTGTTCTTTTAAATGCAAATTCAAATTAGTTATCTGCATTCATGCATCAAATTTTGCTCACTAGATTGAAAATCTGGACTTGATGGTACATATTTACCCCCGGTCATGGTGCCTGATCCTGTCATAGTACCTTCATGAAATTACATCCCTTTAGATTAATGGTAAAATTGAGAATGGAAATGGGGAATGTGTCAAAGAGACAACAACCCGACCAAATAAAAAACAACAGCAGAAGGTCACCAACAGGTCTTCAATGTAGCGAGAAATTTCCGCACCCGGAGGTACATATTTACCCCCGATCATGGTGCCTGTTCCTGTCATAGTACCTCCATAAAATAACATCCCTTTAGATTAATGGTACATATTTACCCCCGGTCATGGTGCCTGTTCCTGTCAATGCACCTCCGGTACCAGTTCCTGTCAAGGTTCCACCAGTTCCGGTTCCGATCATGGTACCACCTGTACCTGTACCTGTACCTGTACCTGTACCTATCCAAATGAAGGTTTAAGATATATTATTAGATATTAGAAGAGATGGTATAGTGCCAATGAGACAACTCTCCATCCAAGTCATAATTTGTAAAAGTATAGCATTACAAGTAATATTAGATTATGATAAATAACTTTCTTTATAAATTACGTTCTCTATTGATGAATTGAGAAATCTTTGAAACAAAACAGGAAAAGTTGACTTCAGATAAATTTTTTCAGTTTTGTGTACCTGCAACAGTGTTTTTATCATACATATATGGAATTATACTTCTCTAATTTTGGGGCTATTTTCACATTTCCTCAGCGGTGGGAGAAAAACGTTTCTCATTAAAAGTGAAATATCTGTTCTCTGTAATTTGTCGAAATTTAATTGTGAAGTTACATTTTTTTTTCCATTTCTTCTGAATTTCCTATTGTGACGTCATTAAAAAGCCGATCATATCTGATGACGTCATAAATAAGAAACACAACTTTCTGCCAATGTTTGAATAGAGAGGATAACAAAAATCAGATTCAAGCACTATAACTCGTGAACTATGATATTTCTCCACTCTCAACAGTTTAATTTTAATTATTTATAAAGCTCGACAAGCCTCGCTCTTTACGGCCAAACGATACAGTTACAGGAGAGGTAATGACGTTGCTAACATGGCTAACGTTAATTGTTATTTTCGCGACGTTAAACTGTGACTTATTGGGAAAAGATGCAGTTTTCGAGTGACTTTTATCATTCAAACTGATTAAACTTGAAAACGAATTCATGGAGAGACGTAAGCATAACGGGAAACAAGACAAGGACACTGAGACAGGAGTAAGGTTGAAAACAAAAAAGAGAGACGTAAGCATAATGGGAAACAAGACAAGGACACTGAAACAGGAGTAAGGTTGAAAACAAAAAAGAGAGACGTAAGCTTAATGGGAAACAAGACAAGGACACTGAGACAGGAGTAAGGTTGAAAACAAAAAAGAGAGACGTAAGCATAATGGGAAACAAGACAAGGACACTGAGACAGGAGTAAGGTTGAAAACAAAAAAGAGAGACGTAAGCTTAATGGGAAACAAGACAAGGACACTGAGACAGGAGTAAGGTTGAAAACAAAAAAGAGAGACGTAAGCTTAATGGGAAACAAGACAAGGACACTGAGACAGGAGTAAGGTTGAAAACAAAGAAGAGAGACGTAAGCATAATGGGAAACAAGACAAGCTAGGACACTGAGACAGGAGTAAGGTTGAAAACAAAAAAGAGAGACGTAAGCATAATGGGAAACAAGACAAGGACACTGAGACAGGAGTAAGGTTGAAAACAAAAAAGAGAGACGTAAGCATAATGGTAAACAAGACAAGCTAGGACACTGAGACAGGAGTAAGGTTGAAAACAAAAAAGAGAGACGTAAGCATAATGGGAAACAAGACAAGGACACTGAGACAGGAGTAAGGTTGAAAACAAAAAAGAGAGACGTAAGCATAATGGTAAACAAGACAAGGACACTGAGACAGGAGTAAGGTTGAAAACAAAAAAGAGAGACGTAAGCATAAAGGGAGACAAGACAAGGACACTGAGACAGGAGTAAGGTTGAAAACAAAAAAGAGAGACGTAAGCATAATGGAAAACAAAACAAGGACACTGAGACAGGAGTAAGGTTGAAAACAAAAAAAGAGAGACGTAAGCATAATGGGAAACAAGACAAGGACACTGAGACAGGAGTAAGGTTGAAAACAAAAAAGAGAGACGTAAGCATAATGGGAAACAAGACAAGGACACTGAGACAGGAGTAAGGTTGAAAACAAAAAAGAGAGACGTAAGCATAAAGGGAGACAAGACAAGGACACTGAGACAGGAGTAAGGTTGAAAACAAAAAAGAGAGACGTAAGCATAATGGAAAACAAAACAAGGACACTGAGACAGGAGTAAGGTTGAAAACAAAAAAGAGAGACGTAAGCATAATGGGAAACAAGACAAGGACACCGAGACAGGAGTAAGGTTGAAAACAAAAAAGAGAGACGTAAGCATAATGGGAAACAAGACTAGGACACTGAGACAGGAGTAAGGTTGAAAACAAAAAAGAGAGACGTAAGCATAAAGGGAGACAAGACAAGGACACTGAGACGGGGGTAAGGTTGAAAACAAAAAAGAGAGACGTAAGCATAATGGAAAACAAAACAAGGACACTGAGACAGGAGTAAGGTTGAAAACAAAAAAGGACACATAGTCAGAATCATGATTGTAAATAACAAGAAAAAACAAATCAAGGTTCCACAAGTTATAACGACACATTGACGTGACTGAAGTCGAAAACAACATACAGACATATACAGCCCTGAGCTAGGCAGAAAACAAAAAAGGAAACAGAACACACATGAACAATTTTTTTTAACACGATACCAATACAAAGAGGCAGTAGCTGTAATCACATCATGTAGACACAAAGACAGAAGAACTGTCGAATTCAAGACGAAGCCACCGATATAAGAGTCGTTGAACACAATACAAAGACAACCAGATACAGTTGAAAATAAAACTCAAGATAAAATGATGATAGAACGGACGACAAAACTAGTTGTAATGAAGGCTTATAACAGACTTGTATACTTAACAAAAAAGCGGTAAGAACTCATTCATAAACGAATGTGACGGCTGATAAATGGAGTTCAAAATTTGTATTAAAGTCAATGAGATTGATATATACATGTTCTGCCAAGTTTAGATGAGACCCTACATTGTTATATACATGTGCTGCCACGTTTAGATGAGATCCTACATTGTTATATACAAGTGCTGCCACGTTTAGATGAGATCCTACATTGATATAGACATGTGCTGCCACGTTTAGATGAGATCCTACATTGTTATATACATGTGCTGCCACGTTTAGATGAGATCCTACATTGATATATACATGTGCTGCCACGTTTAGATGAGATCCTGCATTGTTATATACATGTGCTGTCACGTTTAGATGAGATCCTACATTGATATAGACATGTGCTACAAAGTTTAGAGTTTGCAGACTAGATAAAAGGACAATACTGTTCAATCTTTTTTTTCAAATTAAAATCAAAGCTTTGCCTCCAATAACATTTCATGTTGGGAGGAAATGAACAGGATTATTACAAATTGCCAAAACCTACTACATTGCACTTTTGAGCCATCTTTTGGTATTCATACTTTAATTCCATGATCCAAAGTACAGTAAAATGTTGTGAAGATTTCAAAGAAATCTCATGAAGCGGACAGACTTATAACAATGTATAATTTAAACAAAGATTGGAAGACATTTCTTTTTTAAATCATAATATAAATTCATTATTTATATACTCTACCTCTTAAATTGACTGACAAATAATTGTCATTAATTAGTTACATTTTGTAGGTTGAATTTGTCTACTTTTTCTCTGTCCTTTGAGTTTATATAGCTCTTGAAGAAGAGGGACACAAGATACCAGAGGGACAGTCAAACTCACAGATCGAAAATAGACTGACAAAACCATTACGACTGTTTCGGTTCTTATAAAATATTTGGCATTGAAATATTCGGCCTTTAGAGTTCCAGATGAAGGTTAAACCAGAAAAAGCCGCTTTGGCTCCTGATATGTACAAAGTGTTTTTTTAAAGAACGAAAACTCCCAAGCTGATTACGAATATCTGTAAATATACTTAACTGTAAATGTTCTTATCTATAAATAGACTTACCTGTAAATGTTCTTATCTATAAATAGACTTACCTGTAAATGTTATCATCTATAAATAGACTTACCTGTAAATGTTCCTGTTCCAGTTCCTCCAGTACCTAACAATTAATACAGGTATTGCATTAACATATATATAATGATATCACTCAAATTCGATTAGCTGTATTTTGCCTGTAGCTTAAATCGTTCTTTAATATTTCATAGAGACGACGTAACGAAGTATTTTGAAGATGAAAAAGAGTTTCCGCTTAATCCACACAATCTCCATTTGCAAAAAAAAATGATGAAGGGTTTCTTCGCAATAAAAAGCAATTAAGAAAATAAGCTCAAACTTTATTTTAACAAGATGCAGATTTAAAGGATAGAACTTTATAATTACCTGTCATGGTTCCTCCTAAAATATAAAAGTATATCATCACATCAGAACTGTTGTTTTTTAACTTTTAGATTTAATTCTGTTGCACAAAATCAACATTTTTTTTTTTTTCATATGGAGATAAATAATAAATTGTAAGGTGTAAATACCCCCATATAACTTGAATAAGATAACGCAACAATTTATTAAAAGCTAATCAAAATAAAACTAAACTGATTTTATAGTTCGTTCTTATGTTGTACTGTACTACCAGTGTCCTAGGTTAGGGGAGGGTTGGGATCCCGCTAACATGTTTAACCCCGCCACATTATTTTTGTATGTGCCTGGCCCCAGTCAGGAGCCTGTATTCCAGTGGTTATCGTTTGTTTATGTGTCACATATTTGTTTTTCGTTCATTTTTTCATATAAATAGGGCCGTTAGTTTTCTTGTTTTCTTGTTTTACATTGTCTTATCGGGGCCTTTTAGAGCTGATTATGAGGTATGGGCTTTGCTCATTGTTGAAGGCCGTACAGTGACCTATAGTTGTTAATGTCTGTGTCTTTTTGGTTTCTTGTGGACAGTTGTCTCATTGGCAATCATACCACATCTTCTTTTTTTTTATAACAGAGCAATACAGTCTTGACTTTCAAATAGTCGGTTAGTTTTTCTGATGAAGTTTAATCCGAAAAAAAGTTTTGGACCCATGTCATTTATAAAGTGTTGTTTTCATTTTGTATGACAGGATTTACATTTTTATCACATTATTCGCAATTTTCATTTTTCATCATAACATATTTCATGAATATTACTAAACATTTAAAAAAAAACTCCAAGGAAGTCCCTTATCAAATGGCAATAACAAACATATCAAACGAATATTGGAAGACAACTTTCATATTCCTATCTTGGTTCAGACATTTACTTAGTAAATGGTGGCTTAAATATGATTATTCAGCTAACAAAACCTATGAAAGTCGTATACAATTCCAATAAATTGACATCAATGTCAGGATTCACAATTATTGCTGAAAAAGTATTTTCTGCACTTATGGCCTACGAAATATTATTTGAATTTGATATTTCCAAAGCCACAAGTATGTAAGATAACAGCCCGTAATCTATGGTCAACACCCTCGATATATGATATACTAGTAATGAAAGGTGTTTTATTTCTGTAATTACCTGGATAGTGTGTTCCAGTGTTTGTGTACTTGGTTCCAGTGTATACTACAAAAGTGATAAAAGTGAATTTTATATCATCGTCAAAATAAAATTTGTTCGTATATATACAACAGATACAAATCTTTCATGAAATTCTTAACCGAACAAACAGCATTATTTCAAAATATTCAATAATGGCAACAGTATTACACCGCTGCTCTATTAATTATACGGGTAACAAACGAAATCCGATTGAAAAACAATCAGACAATAGAAGAAAACAATTCAAGATATGAAATGATCATTTATACATGTTATAATTATATTTTTTTACTCATGATTCATCCATCTTAAAACAAATAAGCTAATGAATATAAATATCTAGTAATCAAACAACAAAGTAATTTTTTTTTGCGCTAAAGTTTGCCATTAAATTTGATTTCTAATAATTATTTAACATTTAACATAATTTTATTCCATGAATGATTCATAAAAACTACTTTTGATTTGCTTAGATTAATGAGAGGCAAGAAAAAATAAATAAACTTTTTTTTCACAGTAAAATGTAACATTTGGTTGCACGTGCTACCCCTGGCGACGTCACAGCAATGCATAGGAAATCAAAAGAAAAGGTTGTTTCAAGGCTGAAGCATTAGTATGTGTTTCACTGTGGTGGATAGTTTTCTATTTGACCTTCATACTAAAAAGTGAAATCACTAAAAAACTGAAATCCGAAGAAAATTCTAAACGGAAAGTCCCTAATCAAATGGCAAAATAAAAAGCTCAAACACATCAGACGAATGGACAACTGTGCTCGTCCGTATACCCTAAGAATGAAATGTTTCTTTTTATCTACATTTATGGGGTTGTAAAAGAACAAAATCAACCTTTTTATCTTTTTTTGATATGGAGGTAACTAATAAACTGAAAATTGAAAATACCCCTATATAACTTCAATAAGATAACGCAACAATTTATTAAAAGCAAGTTGATCGTGTGCTCATTTTTAGTATGAATCACTTCTGCACTTCATATAAAATGTGATTTGTCAAACCAAATACACCAACTAAAATTTCACAAAAGAGCATTTGCTGTCTTCGAAGATGAGCAGTTAAAAGTAAAGCATGCCTTTCCTTGGCTAAGGCTCAGACGTGTGGCATATGATCTTTTCATAAGAATGTTATTTGTTGCTTTGATATCATTGAATAATATCAATCGTAAACAGCACACGTTCTATATTCAAACTGCTGTTGCCTTTGAAGCTGTAAAGCACATTTGATGACAGCATTAAGCGAAGCAAACAAATAAAGTTGTAAAACCAACCGTGTCCATCTGGAGTGTAGACCGGAATAAATCCGGTACCACCGTTACTTGATCCTGATAAATCTATTTAAGCGTACTAATCATTAATAAATGTCTTTTTTCAATGCAAGTTAAGAATTTCATTATTCATTTAAGCAAATTTTAATGACAGCAGACATTAAATTTTGTTCTTCAGGTATTAATTTCCGATTATCAATCTGTGATATTAAACAATTGTTCAAATGCCTGCTACCATTAACTTTAATAATTTTAATGTACCCAAAAATATTATAGAGCTAAATGTGAGATTCTTTGATGTTAATAATGTAGTGTATTGACTAAATAGAAATGTACAGAAACTGTTGTACGTTCGTTCTTCTCATTTTTCCGAAACCATTAAAGGCTTCGTTCTTTTATCATTTAGTTGTGTGCATCTTGCCGAGTCATAACGACAATTTTGTACCTTCGTTCGCTTAATTTGTCGACGTCATAACAAGACTCGTATACATTGGTTCTGATAAGTTAATAAGAAAGTAAGTAATAACTTTATTAAAAGAGGGTGACTCAAATGGCATTCACTCATCTACCTTGAGGTCCTAAACTTACAACTGATCAGTTGAGCGATCATGTTGTCTAAGTTACGGATCCTATTTGAGTTTCTTAAATGTGTATAACTCCACATGTCATGAAATAAATATGTAAGTATATTTGATGATATGATTCTCTGGGTCAGACAATACTTACATGCACATTTGTTGCATGTTTTGGCACAGTTGTCCTTTACCCAGCCAGCGTATGTGGGATCATTACATGTTTGTTGTCCATAGTCTGCACAGTTCTGCACGTGATCGACACAAAGCACTGTAATTGGATGATATTGTGAATTAATCATATGACGTAACACATTACTATTAGATAATTTTGTGAATGACGCACATTACAAACAACATTACAATTAGACAATTTTTTGATGATTAAAATAATGTACCCCTTTACATAAGTATTAGTTCATAATTATTAAAATCATTTAATTTCCAATAAAATTTAATTGTTCACATAACGTTTCATATGAATGAATTCATCACAGATACTAGGATTACAATTGTGTATGCCAGACACGGGTTTCGTCTTCGAAATATTCATCAGTGACGTTCGGATAAAAAAGCGTTGAAAAGGCTAAATAAACTAAGTGTGGAAAAGCATTTGCAATCTATAATATACATTATCTAATTTATTAAATAATCCTTGACATAGATATTTAATGCTGACTTAAATTCGGTACTGTGACATGCGGTCCCTCACGTTTTATTGATACTTTTTCGCCCTAAAGTTAGGCATGATTCCACTTTGTAAACACTGATAAATCAGTATGCATAAAGAGTAAAAACTCGAGCAGTAAGCCAAAGCTGATATTCGACAACATTAAGGTAAAATTGCAGATGCAAAGCAAACTTTGAATAAACATCATGCCAGCAGGGTACTCTTAAGAATAAGCAATATATACTAGTCAACAAAAGAAACGATACACAACTTTTTTTTCAAATTAAAGATGAAGTTTTCCATATTTAAGATAGTAATATATATAATGACCATGGAAATATTAATCCGTTTAAAAAAAAACATTGTTTTTGCTTTCATGACGTCATTTAGCGAAATATATTTTTTTTGACAAAATTTACATAAAACGACAATTTCAAAAACAGAAGTTCCAACTAATGATGATAACCTCTCATTTAAAGGTAAAGACAATGTTTGCCATCAATTCTTTTTTTTTTAATCATAGTTTCTTCGTTTATTTGTAAAGCAAAGTTGGGCCCCACAAGAAATCGTTAAAATGTATATGTTCCGGACCATATGAGTTTTTGGACCATACGCGTATGGTCATGACCATATGGGTATATACTCATATGGTCCGACCGAACGCGTATGGTCGGGGTAATTAACATTCTGTTTAAGCTTACTTTTAATACTTCTAAACTCTTCTTATGGTATGACCGTTCATGAAAAAGACGCTATCATATAGGTAATTTTATTATTATATCATGATAAAAAGATTAGCTAAATAAAAATTAGAAGTTTCACAAAGTTTATTTTACTTACTTGTCAAAACTATAATAAACACATTTTATACCGATGGTCATTACCGATGACCATTGTCGATTTGTTATTTCGGGCGAATGGCAATATGTCGACTTAAATAATTAAATTCCAAAAATTTCTTAATGAACTGTTACACAAGAAGTTACTAAAAAGTAACATAGTTTATTTTGAATGTCTTGTGAATATGGTGTCTTGCAGTAATTTTGCGATATTTGAGATCAAGTAAGAGTTTCTTAAAAACACCGTAGATATCCGAATGGTCAAAGACCTCGGTATCACTGTACGCAGCTGCAAAAAGGCTAGCTTTTCACTCGCAAACAAAAGGTGTAACTGAAAAGGATCGTGCACTTCCAAGACTCGCAAAGCAAAAAAGCCATGATACCGTCTGGTGGTAAATGTCACCCCAAGCGTACATGCAAGAATGTAACTAGCGATGAAAACTAACTACGGCATCAATATTTAATTTTTACGTAACTTTTGAATTATAAAATTAACAAACTGTCAAGTAACCATCATTGTTTTTTTAGATCAAGTTTTTGTATTATGGAAACGTTTATAATGTAATTTTAAAATAATACCTAAATGGTCTAAATACTCATATGGTCCGGCCCGTTAATAACCAAACGAGTATTATACTCATATGGTCCGACCATACGCGTACGGTCGGACCATACGCGTATGGTCGGACCATATGAGTATACGCATATTGTCATGACCATACGCGTATGGTCTAAATACCCATATGGTCCGAAACATATACATTATCAATCAATTTACAATGTGTAAAGTGAAATTCAAAAAAATCGGTAACGATATTAAAACTAATCAGAAAGGTTCCAAATTTACAGTGTGTTGTTTCCATATCTATAGCTTTGATTTTAGACGAAAACAATTTTATTTTTTTTTGCATTTTTTGAGCTTTCAAAAAACATTTGTTTTACCAAAAATTAATAAAAATAATATTCCAACCCATTAGTTACAACATAAACATAACTTGATTAGCATATTGAATATTTTAAACCAATTTGAAAATTCATTTAGTACTTCGAAAATTGTGTGTCGATTTTTAATCAAAACTTTTCGCAAAATAATTTGCACCCTATAATCGTTTACACGGAATTTAGTTACTTTCCGACAGGTTTTGATTTTCATTATCATATGTGCATATATTGCAAATGAACGCCTTTTAAAATAGTGGATCTCATTAGTTTTAATATTTAATACTTTTTGATACATTTTATTCCAAAGTCGTGTATCGTTTCTTTTGTTGACTAGTATAAAAGCTCTAAACATAATTGTACAGATTTCCTTACTTTTTAGTTGTGTGATACAAAATTTAATTTATATCACATATTTCTTAAATCAATAAAAAATAAATGTAAAAGAACTTGTTCGTAAGCTGCATGTTGTGTAAATTACTCCCATTGTATACGGATTATATTTTGAACATGTTGAACGGGTTATATTTTGAAGAAAACTCGCAATCATTGAATTTTGAAATAAGAAACGAAACAAGTGTCTTAAGAAACGATCTTAGGAAAATGAAAGGAAGACAGAATTGGTGGTCTTAATACTGTTTTTTTTCACTACATCACAGAAAAAGACAAATGTAAAGAACAACTATTTAGAAAAACAACCTAGGTGTTCCACTATTAATACTTTATTTCAATTATTTGTGAACAGATCGAGTTTTTGTGTGTATTATGTAAGAACATTATAACTATTCGATGAAAAAATATATTTTGCCAAATTAATTGAAATAAGTTGTATTGCTAATTCTATATATCAAAATGTGCAATTTTCAAAACAAAAAAATAATGATGGGTAGATTTCCTAGATGAAGGTAATTAGAGAGAAAAACTCATCAAAGATATAAAATATAGAAAGAAAGTTCTTTTGTCATTTTTTATTATACAAATAACCGAAATGTATCAAATATGCCATACATGATAATACCAAGGCATTTCATAAGATAATATCATTTTTCGTATACTCCTTGATTAACCGTTATATATGAGACACGACATCTTACCATAAAAGTATAATAGCATAAGCCATGTTAAAAACATGAAGCTTTCTTACTGTGACTTGACGCATAAGCCATGTGCAAAAACATGAAGCTTTACTTACTATTCCATGCAGCTTTACGTACTCTTTCCTGAAGCATAAGCGAATAAACAAGTTCTTACCTGTGTATGATCCAGAAATGACAGTGCCTCCTGTTAATATGCACAATTAGGTCAGCCAAAAGAATTACTTTATATTCAAATGATGATAAATTCTACTGATCCATTGCATCGAAAGTAAAACGGCCTTTCGCTAAACAAAACAGTTTTCATTGGTTTTAATCAACTAAATCGCCATTAAATATACTAGGCTTATAAATTAGTATGTCAGAACTAATGAAAATATTCTTTTTAAATAAATGGAAATATTGGGTTTACATCAACGAGACACAAACCGAGCGAAAAAATAACCACTAAGTATTAGAAATTTTAAGATTCAGAAAAATAATAATAGGAAAAGAGATTTCTAAGGTCAATTTAAATTATTTAAAAGTAAAAATTCTATCAATTTCGGATTTTCAGTAAGTTTTTCATTTGTTTGTCTTTATTTTTGATAACATTGAATTGTTTTTCTTATTTTTCAAATTAGGTTAAAAAAAAATTATTTAAAGTTTATCTAGCTACGAATCATGTCATTATAGAAGGATATTTTACCGGGTATATTCCCTACCTGTTCCTGTACCGGTCATGGGACCTCCTGTACCTGTTCCTCCTGTACCTGTACCTATCATTGTACCACCTGTTCCGGTTCCCGTACCTGGTGTTCCGGTTCCTGTTCCGCCAGTTCCTGTTCCAATCATAGTTCCCCCAGTTCCGGTTCCCGTACCTGGTGTTCCAGTTCCTGTTCCGCCAGTTCCGGTTCCGATCATAGTTCCCCCAGTTCCTGTCATTGGACGTCCTGTATACATTGATCCTCCTGCTAAATTAGTCAGAAATAATGTAGTTACTATTTGTACTGTCCAGATTGTGTGTCTTCTATAATATGAGGCAGGCATTACCTGTGAAAGGGGACGAAGTCTGTATGATTTTTTTTTTAATTCAAACATATTAAAAAAAGGAAATACCGTAACGTTTCCGATTTTGGTTCTGTCGTTATGGATTTTAGTTGTGACGTTATTTAAGTTATGATGTCTTATTCAATGTAAACAAAGAAACGCTATCATTATGTAACGGTTTTTTCATACCAAACAATTATTTAAAAGCATCGAAATTGGTAATGAGTTCCTTCCTAATCCTATATTTTACTACACTAATAAATATATATTTTATTCAAAGTCTCATGCAAACAAGACCGGAAAGAGGCTGTTGATTTCTGCGCAGATGCGGGGATTTCAAAAAGTCTGAAATAAAAGGTTACGATTTTGGGTTCATCAGTAGAATGAATATTTCGGGAAATTTTCCCGAAATTGTTTTTTTATTTTTTATTTTTTTATTTTTCTACCGATATTTGGGACTTCGTGACTATAATAAATTATTAAACTATTTCAATCATAGAGTTTTAAGGAAGTTCGCGCCTCATGTTTTTGATTTTTTCCCAGATATTAGGTTTCCTCTAGTTTTATCCATGTAGTGCCATTACACAAATTTCCCCGCTAACCCACACCTTTCTTTCCCCGCTTACCCCTACCTTTCTTTTCATTATTCTATTACAAATAGTTTAAAAAATGCTATACAATTTTTGTTATTTCTTCATATCTTTTTTAATCGAAAAAAAGGTTGCCAATGATATAGGTATGGAAATTCAAGCGCGAATAATTTCCCGCTAAAATTTCAAAGTTTATATCTAGAAAACACACATACGAACTCATCATTTTTCTGCCTTTTTAGTCCTTTTATTTAGTATTATTTTATAACATTCTTTTAACAAGAATGTGTCCATAGTGGACGGATGCCCCACTCGCACTATCATTTTCCATGTTCAGTGGACCGTGAAATTGGGGTCAAAACTTTAATTTTGCATTAAAATTAGAACGATCATATCATGGCGAACATGTGTATTAAGTTTTAAGTTGATTGGACTTCAACTTCATCAAAAACTACCTTGACCAAAAACTTTTCCCTGAGGTGGGACGAACGGACGAACGGACGCACAGACTAGAAAACTAAATGCTCCTCAACTATCGTATGTGGGGCATAAAAAACTTGTTAATGAGTAGCGAACATTTTTATTACGAAAGTAAGAAAGCAATCAAGTGGAAAATAAATCAACTTCATATACCGTCTACTAGGTGACGTAATAATGGTTCCTACGATCTTAGAAAAAGAGATTCAGTTTCTGACTTAGAAGAAATACAACTGTTGTTTGTTTTTTTCCGACGTAGTCGGTATATTTTCGTTTTGTGCACTTTGCACTTAAGGACGATTCACTATGGCAACAGACTACGCATGCTCGAAAATCCTTTCTGTGATTGGACCAAATGCTGTCATGGTGGGTGATTTGGTTGTGTTTGAAAAAACGTCTCGAAAATTATATCGTGATGGAAAGCAAGTGAAAAACTATAAATATTTGAACTAGATCTTACAAAGATTTATATTTTTATTAAAATAATTGTTTCTTCAATAGCTCTTTGCATCTATGACAGCTGTTTATTCGGGACAATTATATAATTTTTAATATAAACTTTGTTGTACGAACGTACATGACTTTTAGAACGCACCTACGCATGTGAGATTTCCGCGGGGTTTTGATAAATGTAAACAGAAAGATACTACTTATACTACCAATAGTTTCTAGCTTTGTTAACCATGAATTAAGTTTAATGTAAACAGTAGTAAATGTATATTTGTTTCTTTTTATTTGCACTAGATTTTTTGACAAATAAAAATTTTAGGTGTCATCACAATATTCTTATATATTATTGCCTTAATATAACCAGACTTAGTAAAGAATTTCTTGTAGTTACATTCAGATGGAGATTTTATTAAAGAGGTCCTGCATTAAGTCAATGTGCTTTTGAAGGTTATTGAAATGATAGTTTTAAACATATACTCAAATTTAAATACGTCGGATATCTTTTTTAAAGATAGTTCTTGTTAACTTTAACTTTTCAATGAATTTTAGGCATTAATTTTTTTATTAAAAAATAAGTATGGATGAATTTCCTTCACATGAAAATAAGGAAATGCACATTAACTTAATTAACGGTACCAATTTTCTTGCACCAGATTAATTTAGATGATGAATATGATATTAGAATTTACAGTAAATAAAGGAAGGTGACCGAAGGAGTAAATCTTATTCTTCACTCAAAGAACAGAAGATAAACACATAACTAGAAAAGGAAATATTCGACAGATTAAGATTGAGCTTGTGTGAACCCATTAACATCGATGGAGCATAAAGCATGCTAAAATAATTCAAACATGAAGCTGTTTTTAAACAATGTACTACCCAGAGAGAAAACACCAATCCTCTCGACGTATCGGATCGCAATAGGTTCCTTTTGTGAGCGGTTCATTTTGATGTTTTATGGTTAATGGAAGATGTCCGTTGTTATTCTGAATTTTACATGTTTTAATGCACTATATAAAAAAATTCTTATGCATTTCTCTTTGCAAAGTGTTCTTGCGTTTTTTAGTGCTGTATTACAGTCATATAGCGTTGTCATTTTAGCGATATTCTTTAACATTGTCATATAAGCGGGAAGTTTTGCTAGCCATAAACCCAGCTTCAACCAATTCAGGAATATACCCGTTGTTATCAAATAGTCTGTTTCTATGGATGTTGGCGTTTGATTTTGTTGCAGTTCAATGTTTCTGTTGTTCCGTTGTTTTCCTCTTATAGTTGATGTGTTTCCTTCGGTTCTAGTTTGTATCCCAGATTTGTGTTTTCTCTTAATCTATTTATGACATTTGAATAGCTGTATACTACTGTTGCTTTTATTTATATCTGACATATTAATATTAAATCATCTGTATTCTACTAGTTCAAATACTTACAACATAAACAGGTTCTAGCACAATTGTCCTTGACCCATCCTGCATATGTGGGATCTGTACATGTTCCACCTCGAGCATAACCGGCACAGTTTGAGAGTTTGTCAACACAAGTTACTGAAATATGAAAGAATGTTTCTCAATGTGATGAATAGAAAATTGATGTGATTTTTGTTTCTCAATTTGTGGCATGAAATTATCTCTACAGCGTTAATGATACTTTTTGGAATTTTGGATCCTCAATGCTCTTCAACTTTGTACTTGTTTGGCTTTATAAATATTTTGATATGAGCGTCACTGATGAGTCTTATGTAGACGAAACGCGCGTCTGGCGTACTAAATTATAATCCTGGTACCTTTGATAACTATATAAAGTAGGAACATCTTTCATAAATTTTCTTTTTGTATGGTCTGTTGTGTTTAAATGGGTAGCTATTGTTTCAGAAAAAGGGAGAAGGTTTGGGCCCATTAAAACGTTTAATCCCGCTGCAAATGTTTGCACCTGTCCTAAGTCAGGAATCTGATGTACAGTAGTTGTCGTTTGTTTATCTAATATATACGTGTTTCTCGTTTCTCGTTTTGTTTATATAGATTAGACCGTTGGTTTTCCCGTTTGAATGGTTTTACACTAGTAATTGTGGGGCCCTTTATAGCTTGTTGTTCGGTGTGAGTCAAGGCTCCGTGTTGAAGGCCGTACTTTAACCTATAATGGTTTAATTTTTAAATTGTTATTTGGATGGAGAGTTGTCTCATTGGCACTCACACCACATCTTCCTATATCTATCAACTGTTTTTTTTATTAGATTGCTCAATTTCAAATAAATGTTTATAATTTTGGCATTTTCAATTAATATTTGATATAAAAATAAGGTGGTGTGGTATGATAGCCGATGAGACATCTGTCCAACAGACCCAAAATGACGTAGATTTAAATGAGTATAAGTACCTTAACGGCATTCAACAATGGGCATAATCCATACCCATAATAACAATAAAGGCCACGTTATGACAAGATGTACACAACAATTCAAACAACCCAAAAAATCAAATATATACATTCCAGTTCAATTCAGTAAATTACGTGTTTGCACTACATATTCTTTCTTTAAGTTATAGTTAATATACACAACTTAATTGGTGATCTGGCAATTTTTAAATCTGGTCTTATCATTTAAAGTCATAAGAAACCTCAAATAAAAAAATAATAATGCATATGTTTTTTATAACTCAATGGATAGTTTTCATTATAAAACTTATGTACATATACTTTTTTCTGAAGAAAATTCTTTAATTTATTCATATTTAGAAGAAGTTTACTTATTGGAATTGCTTCCTTCCAGCAAGCAATTCCCCCGACATATTATCCGTATGCAAGGTGACCTCAGTGTGACCCATCTCGTAAAAATCCGGTGACCACAATACGCATGGATGTCCTTAAAATAAACTATTATCTGAATTTACATGTTAAACACGTGCTCAATTTCCATGCTTTTTTGTTTATTTTTCGTCAATTGTTGACAAACAGGTGACAATCGTTAAACTTCGGCTTCAAAACACGAACTTTAATTACCTGCCATATTTTCACAACAACACTGACCGATTGAAAAAAAAATTGACGATTATACGAAATTTACACGAAAAAAGTGATAAATTCGAGCACAGAAGACTAAGTTTAGGATGTTTGTATGCATTGGTTCAAGAATTGGAAGAACATTATTTTTCATCGGTCACTCGTTTCTTATGACTTTAATTTGTTACATGTTTATTCAAAGTAACGTTTCATCAAAAGGGAATCAAAAAGCAACTGTCTATACCGGTTCCAGCTCCAATCATTGTTCCAGTTCCGGTTCCAGTTCCGGTTCCAGTTCCGGTTCCAGTTCCGGTTCCAGTTCCAATCATTGTTCCAGTTCCGGTTCCAGTTCCAGGTTGCATCGTCGGATAACCAGTTCCTGTTCCTGTTCCGGTTCCGATCATTGTTCCAGTTCCGGTTCCGGTTCCGATCATTGTTCCAGTACCAGTTCCCATTCCAGTTCCAGTTCCAGTTCCAGTACCAGTTCCTGTCATAGGTCCTCCAGTCTGTCCAACATACCTTCCGGTGTAATAAGATCCACCAGCTTAAATGTATAAATTGTATATCAGTTTTTTCTATTTTATTTTTGCGATTCTTCAATAATTCTCAAGTTGTGCCAAATACGGCCATGGCAATCTATTCCTGGGATAAGAAAATACTTTTTCGAAAAAATCAAAGTTTTGTAAAAAAGAAATTTATAAAAATGACCATATAATTGACATTCATGTCAGCACCAAAGTGCTGACTACTGGGCTGGTGATACCCTCGGGGACAAAACGTCCACCAGCAGAGGCTTTATATAATTTTGTCCTTTGTTTTCTCATGCTTACAAATGAGATTCAATCTACTATTATCTCCTTCAGAGTCAAACATGACATTTATAAATAAGATATGAGCTAAATCACATAGCACTCGACCTGAAACAAGTGTATGTATACATGTTCATGCATATATATGTATACAACTTTTATTTATTAAAGTAATTATAAAAATAAAAGGCGATTTTTTATCTGTTTTATAATGTTCTTATGTCAACTAATTTTTCAAACAGTTACAGACTTTGTTTGTAGATTTTTTCAAGTTATTATATGTATTGATATTCAGGGTATGAGGTCTATATGTATTGATATTCAGGGTATAAGGTCTAAATGTATTGATATTCAGGGTATAAGGTCTATATGTATTGATATTCAGGGTATAAGGTCTATATGTATTGATATTCAGGGTATAAGGTCTATATGTATTGATATTCAGGGTATAAGGTCGATTTCTATATGTATTGATATTCAGGGTATAAGGTCGATTTCTATATGTATTGATATTCAGAGTATAAGGTCTATATGTATTGATATTCAGGGTATAAGGTCGATTTCTATATGTATTGATATTCAGGGTATAAGGTCTATATGTATTGATATCCAGGGTATAAGGTCGATTTCTATATGTATTGATATTCAGGGTATAAGGTCGATTTATATATGTTTTGATATTCAGGGTATGAGGTCGATTTCTATATGTATTGATATTCAGGGTATAAGGTCGATTTCTATTCGATGCAGTGCGTATGCTATTTACCAACTTGAATTTATTTTCTATCTTTTAAGATAGTAATCTATTTTGAACGTATCTCCTTCTTTATATTTACAACATAAACAGGTTCTTGCACATTTGTTCTTGATCCATACTTACAACATAAACAGGTTCTTGCCCAATTGTCCTTGACCTATACTTACAACATAAACTGGTGCTTGCAAAATTGTCCTTGACCTATACTTACAACATAAACAAGTTCTTGCACAGTTGTCCTTGACCCATCCTGAATATTTTGGATCTGTACATGTGCCACCTCGAGCATAATCGGCACAGTTTGATTGTTTGTCAACACAAGTTACTGAAAAAATGTCATGATAAATAACAAAAATGTAACAGTACCAAACCAATCTGTAGCAGATAGTAGGTAAGACAGCAACATAATTAAATATATAATAGCAACAGTAGTATCCCAACTGTGCAATACATCTATCTGAAATATACCAACCAAGATAAACTAATCATAGCAAAAAGATTAAGGTCCAAGACACCCACAGCTTTGGAATTTCGACAGAGTAAGTGCCTCGCAATGCGAATCGATACTCTATAGAAATAACACATAGAAAAGAGGATGATAGAGCAGATTGTGTTCCCGCAGAGGTACCAATCTGCTCTATTACACAGCTAAGTGTTAATTAATTTATTATAGTGAATGATCTATCATTAATGTCTTTGAATTCTAAATTGAAAGTGCTTAGCTATGATTTAACTATGATTGTCAATGAGACAGCTATAATTAATAGAAAGACAATGAAGAAATTCATTACCGAAAAACTAGCTACCATATAGACATTTCTATACTTTGCCAAATCACACTGTAACATATTACAATCAGTAAGAGCAGTGTGATGAGTTCGTGTCAATAAGGTTTATTCCATGCAACTATATCTCACATGACAATCAAGGAATATGGGACATTCCACGTACAGTTAATTATATTCCACATGACAACCAAGCAATATGGAACATTCCACGTACAGTTAATTATATTCCACATGACAACCAAGGAATATGGGACATTCCACGTACAGTTAATTATATTCCACATGACAACCAAGGAGTATGGACCATTCCACGTAAAGTTAGTTATATTCCACATGACAACCAAGGAGTATGGGACATTCCACGTACAGTTAATTATATTCCACATGACAACCAATGAATATGGGACATTCCACGTACAGTTAATTATATTCCACATGACAACCAAGAAGTATGGACCATTCCACGTACAGTTAATTATATTCCACATGACAACTAAGGAATATGGACCAATCCACGTACAGTTAATTATATTCCACATGACAACCAAGGAGTATGGACCATTCCACGTACAGTTAATTATATTCCACATGACAACCAAGGAGAATGGACCATTCCACGTACAGTTAATTATATTCCACATGACAACCAAGGAATATGGGACATTCCAAGTACAGTTAATTATATTCCACATGACAACCAAGGAGTATGAACCATTCCACGTACAGTTAATTATATTCCACATGACAACCAAGGAATATGGAACATTCCACGTACAGTTAATTATATTCCACATGACAACTAAGGAGTATGGACCATTTCACGTACAGTTAATTATATTCCACATGACAACCAAGGAATATGGGACAGTCCACGTACAATCAATTATATTCCATATGACAATCAAGAAATATGGGACCTTCCACGTACAATTATTATATTCCATATGACAGTCAAGGAGTATGGAACATTCCACGTACAATTAATTATATTCCACATGACAAGTAAGCAATATGGGACATTCCACGTACAGTTAATTATATTCCACATGACAACCAAGGAATATGGACCATTCCACGTACAGTTAATTATATTCCACATGAAAACCAAGTAATATGGGACATTCAACGTACAGTTAATTATATTCCACATGACAACCAAGCAATGTGGGACATTCCACGAACATTTAATTATATTCCACATGACAACCAAGGAATATGGAACATTCCACGTACAGTTAGTTATATTCCACATGACAACCAAGGAATATGGAACATTCCACGTACAGTTAATTATATTCCACATGACAACCAAGGAATATGGAACATTCCACGTACAGTTAATTATATTCCACATGACAACCAAGCAATATGGGACATTCCACGTACAGTTAATTATATTCCACATGACAACCAAGGAGTATGGGACATTCCACGTACAGTTAATTATATTCCACATGACAACCAAGGAGTATGGGACATTCAACGAACAGTTAATTATATTCCACATGACAACCAAGGAATATGGGACATTCCACGTACAGTTTGTTATATTCCACATGACAACCAAGGAGTATGGAACATTCCACGAACAGTTAATTATATTCCACATGACAACCAAGGAATATGGGACATTCCACGTCCAATCAATTATATTCCACATGACAATCAAGGAATATGGGACCTTCCATGTACAATTAATATATTCCATATGACAGTCAAGGAGTATGGGACATTCCACGTACAATTAATTATATTCCACATGACATGACATTCAAGGAATATGGGATATCCACGTACAATAAATTATATTCCACATGACATGACAACCAAGGAATATTGGACAGTCCACGTACAATTAATTCTATTCCATATAACAATCAAAGTATAGGAGATATTCCACGTACAATTAATTATATTCCATAAAACAATCAAGATATAGGGGTAATTCCACGTACAATTAATTATATTTCACTAATATTGATGAAAAAAATTAATATTTTAAGTTTGATTGGACTTTCGAAAGATGAGTTTATCTGTTAACGGAAACAATTACCTTTCGACCCACCCGGTCTCGATTCACTTTGAAGTCATGATTTGCATCCGGTTTCGCTCCATTTTGGGTTTATGATTTGCATCCGGTTTCGCTCCATTTTGGGTTTATGATTTGCATCCGGTTTTGCTCCATTTGGGTTTATGATTTAAATCCGGTTTCGCTCCATTTTGAGTTAAGGCAACGCACTGGCTCTCCCTTCTGTTAAAGTAAATGTCACATCCCCACTCACTCCTCTTGGAGTTCATATGTTTCACTGAGATTTTGTTTGTAACTTTGATTTGTCTTTTTTAATCGGTAAAATACTGTCGCCTTAATTCATTATATGTCTAAAATTTCTAGTTTGATGATAAGTGTATTGTGTTTTGGTGTAATTTTTTCAAAGATTATAGCATTTTATGTTCAAGTATGTTGAGAAATCTTAACACTTACCACCACTACCTCCAGAAACCATACCACCTCCTGAAACCACACCGCCTCCTCCGGAAACCATACCACCTCCGGACACCATACCACCCCCGGACACCATACCGCCTCCAGAGGTCATACCACCTATAGTATAGAGGAATCAATGTCAGATGATTGGTTGCTGATACTTATGTTTCAAGATATGTGACTTCAAAGTTAAAATAATTGTGTGTTCTTCTTCTAACAAAGCAAGGTATCTTTAATCGTATAACAGGATGCATTAATGTCACCTACAAAGTAACGGTGTATCAAGGATACCTAATTATAGGGCAGTTGGGTCGAGACGGGAAACATTTTATTATGGATATTAATGACAAAGGAGACGAACAAAACAGTTTACTGGCAGTGAATCTACACATGAAAATGTCTGTACCAAGTCAGGAATATGACCGTTGTTGTCCATTCGTTTGATGTGTTTTGTCATTTGATTTTAACATTTGATTAGAGACTTTCCGTTTTGAATTTTTCTCGTTTTGTGTTATAATTGTCCATGTGTTAGATTACTCCGAAAGAATGTTTCTTCTTGATACATCATTGACCAGATATCGCATACGATATTTTCTAGATATACCATATAAATGTCTAGATATCATATTTTATTTTCTAAATATCTGTGTCACATTCTGTAGATAACCCAAATCACATTTTACATATGTCCCTTACCATATGTTCTAGGTATAACATATATATATGTATAGGGAGACCTAATAAATTCAAAAGTATCATTTACCAACACCTTAAGAAGCACAACCATCCTTTTAAATATTTAGCAGTTCAACCTTTAGAAGTAGTAAATAAGCAGCCTGGTGAATCGCATTCAAAGTTTGTACGATCACGGAAAATAATTGAATTAAATTGGATTAAAAAATTACAGACAGTTTACCCTCTCGGTCTAAATGATAATATCATGGGAATTGGTAATATATCTAGAACCAATTCCGTTAACATTTTGGATATTGTTTCTAAAACTGTTCGTAAAAACCGTTCTCACGGTTGTAGAACAAATCGCAATCAAAGAAAATTTCGGGCCAATCATACCAATATTTCGGACCTTATTTCTATTTCAAAAAACAACGGCAGACATTATCTGTTAACAAAACTCTGTTCTTTACCGGTTAATAAGTTAAATAAAATTTTGGAGGATTGCAACACAATTTCATATAGCAGTCCTAAGTATGAAATTGTTCAAATTATTATGGCATATTGTTATTCTAAATTATTTCCCAAAATTGATCGCCCTGAAGATCATAAAAAACATTTTATTAAAATTAAGTATGTCAACAAAGGCTTTGATTTTGTAAATATTGCCGGTATATTTAACGACCATTCTGTTAAAGAACAAATTCCTGGATATTTTGACAATACTGAGCTACCTCTTATTTGTTATATTTACAAGAAATCTACCCGGAAATTTGTGTTTAATTATAGTCAATTGTGTAAAGATGTTAATATCAGTGAAAATACACCTACTTCATGTAATTGCAGTAATTCCGAATATATTTATGGACCCATTTCCCATGTTATAACAGGAGATCTTAACATCGTTCAAGACCGAGAGTTAAAATCATTTCTCAGTAAAGGACCTAAATATCGTCCCCCGTCAATTATTAATTGGAATGAGTGTCGTAATATCATCCACGACTTACTCCTTACTTACTGTATGAAATGGATAAAACGGGAAAAAGCTGACAAAAAATCTTTGGACTCTTTTTTTAATTCAGTAATGAAGATAGTTGATATACGTATTCAACATTTTAAAGAACATTTTACTATTAACAATAACCACAATAAACCTATTTCTCGTATCAAACATAAACTAAAAGAACTAGCCAAGGAATTTGTTTTTGTCCCGGCCGATAAAGCTGCTAATAATATTATTATTGTTTGACGTAAATTTTACATCGAGGTTCTGAAAAAGGAAATCACCAATTCACCAACATTCCAACTGACTCCATTTTCAGAAAACGAAATCTGTAACAAACATAAACTTTTAGCCACCGCTTTACAAGCAGAGCCAAATACAATGAAAGTTCCAACTATGTATTGGCTTCCGAAGCTACACAAAACCCCTTACAAATATAGATTTATTTCGTCTTCAAGCCATTGTTCAACTACTAAATTGTCTATTATTCTTACCAGCACACTTGGTACAATTAAAAACCTTATAATAAATTGTTCAAATAAGGCCTTCGAAAATAGTGGAATAAATTACTTTTGGAGTGTCAAGAACTCGTTGGAAGTACTTGATAAATTGCATGCTTATATTGGTGATTTTGAATCTGTTCAAAGTTTTGATTTTTCTACCCTGTATACCACATTGCCTCACATTCTCATTAAGAAAAAATTCACACATCTAATTAAATGGGCATTCAAAAAATCAGAATGTGAATATATATGTTCAAACTCTTTTAGGTCATTTTTTAGTTGCAATAAACAAAAAAACTATGTTAATTGGACATGCTTTGATACTATATATGCCCTTGAATTTTTACTAGATAACATTTTTGTTCGCTTTGGGGATTCCGTATATCGTCAGATTATCGGAATTCCAATGGGGACTAACTGTGCACCACTTATTGCGGACCTCTTTTTGTATTGTTACGAGTTACAATTTATGACAAAAATAAGCAAAGACCCATCAAAACAACATCTGATAAACAAATTTAATAATACTTTTAGATATTTGGATGATATTTTGGCTCTCAATAATGACGACTTCAGTATGTATATTAATGAAATTTATCCTGGTGAACTCACTTTAAATAAAGCTAATACTAACAACGACCACTGCCCTTTCCTCGATCTTGATATCTATATCACTAACGGAAAGCTGAATACTAAAATTTATGATAAAAGGGATGATTTTTCATTTCCTATCGTTAATTATCCGTTTTTAGATGGTGACGTTCCCTTGTCACCATCTTACGGTGTTTATATATCTCAACTTGTACGATTCGCTCGTGTATGTAACAATGTCTTAGATTTTAACGAGAGAAATTTATGTATTACTGAAAAATTATTAC
Organism: Mytilus trossulus; assembly: GCF_036588685.1. Lineage (NCBI taxonomy): Eukaryota > Metazoa > Mollusca > Bivalvia > Mytilida > Mytilidae > Mytilus > Mytilus trossulus. Next base: position 90,830,678 of record NC_086378.1, read on the forward strand.
ACCAGGGTTTTCGATATCACAAACTAGTCAAAACATTTACTAAATTTTATCATCGGTATAAAGACATCATTCGTAAATATAGCTCAACATGCAGACTTTTTATACGTTCAGGTATTTCACATCCAATTTTTTATGGAAATATTCTTTATAAAGCACAAAGGTGTCAGTATTCACCTCATAAACTTACAAAACCTTTGAATAGACTTATTAAGAAGGGATATAATTACGATACTGTTGTCAAGTCATTAAAGATTGCATATTTTGGCGTTAATATTGAGTCACTGATGAGGTCTTTGCGTCGGAACTAAACACATTTATTCTAAAAACAGTTGTTGGCATGACACGGGTTATGTTCTTCTCATATATGTTATGATGGTATGATACTAAACCCCTTACGGGAAGGATTGTGCCTGATGTTCATATGATGAAATCATAATCTTTCAGTCAGTTTAATTGAAGTCTGGAGCTGGCATGTCAGTTAACTGCTAGTAGTCTGTTGTTATTTATGTATTATTGTCATTTTGTTTATTTTCTTTGGTTACATCTTCTGACATCAGACTCGGACTTCTCTTGAACTGAATTTTAATGTGCGTATTGTTATGCTTTTACTTTTCTACACTGGTTAGAGGTATAGGGGGAGGGTTGAGATCTCACAAACATGTTTAACCCCGCCGCATTTTTGCGCCTGTCCCAAGTCAGGAGCCTCTGGCCTTTGTTAGTCTTGTATTATTTAAATTTTAGTTTCTTGTGTACAATTTGGAAATTAGTATGGCGTTCATTATCACTGAACTAGTATATATTTGTTTAGGGGCCAGCTGAAGGACGCCTCCAGGTGCGGGAATTTCTCGCTACATTGAAGACCTGTTGGTGACCTTCTGCTGTTGTGTTTTTTTATTTTGGTCGGGTTGTTGTCTCTTTGACACATTCCCCATTTCCATTCTCAATTTTATAACACCACATTTTCAAATATATCATACCAAATTTTCTTAATATCGAATACCATATTCTCTTGATATTTCAAATCACATTTTCTATACAGCAACTCACATTTTCAAATACCATATTTTTTATACAGCATACCATATGTTTATGATATATGACCTTATATTTTGTAGATAGATAACCTACCACATTTTCCACAGAATAATGCACAGTTTTCAGTGACTCATGTTTATTTTGTAGATAGATAACCTACCACATTTCCCACAGAACAATGCACAGTTTTCAGTGACCAATGTTTATTTTGTAGATAGATAACCTACCACATTTTCCACAGAACAATGCACAGTTTTCAGTGACTCATGTTTATTTTGTAGATAGATAACCTACCACATTTCCCACAGAACAATGCACAGTTTTCAGTGACCCATGTTTATTTTGTAGATAGATAACCTACCACATTTTCCACAGAACAATGCACAGTTTTCAGTGACCCATGTTTATTTTGTAGATAGATAACCTACCACATTTTCCACAGAACAATGCACAGTTTTCAGTGACCCATGTTTATTTTGTAGATAGATAACCTACCACATTTTCCACAGAACAATGCACAGTTTTCAGTGACCCATGTTTATTTGTAGATAGATAACCTACCACATTTTCCACAGAATAATGCACAGTTTTCAGTGACCCACCCGGTGTATGTAGATAGATAACCTACCACATTTTCCACAGAACAATGCACAGTTTTCAGTGACCCACCCGGTGTATGTAGGGTCTGTACATACAGCATCTCCATAGTCCTTACAAGTCGCCATCTTGTCCACACAACCTGTGAAATACATTCATTCTTTTAGATGTTTTATAATAATTTGATAACCAGAGGAAAAAGAATAAAAAAAATCAAATTCTTTATCAAAACGAAAATGCTACAAAGCATTCATAATATGATTCCAAGAACAACAGCGATTGTTATCTTTCTATAATTCGAAAGATTTAATTGTGTTCTTTTAAGTCATTTTACTGTGCATAATGAACGGAAAGTACAGAGTACACTTATAAAACAAAATTCTCAACTTGAAAAGAAAACTTTGTTAACATTAAATTATGTAATTTTAAGATGGTTTATAAATTATATTAAGAAAAAAAAGAGAAAACACAGACTATTTTAATCGCAACACAGGTTTTTGTACAGATTATGTTATGAATATATTTTAAATCATTCTGTTTAGTGAATAAACCCATCATAGATAACAAGATTAAATTTTGTACTTACACCAGACGCGCGATTCGTCTACAAATGTTTATATTGGCCTTTATCATAGTGTCATATCTACTTGGATTGTATATGAGATCCTATGAGTTTTTTGTCTATTGGACTTTGACCTATTCCTATATCGGTCTTTAACATAGTCTCATACCTACTGGGATTTTGTATAGGATATCATTTCTATAAGACTTTTGTCTATTGGACTTTGACCTTATTCCTATTGGCCTTACCTCCTGAACCACCTGACATGACTGGAGCCTGATTCCAAATCCAAGATGGAATCCTACAATGAGTGAGTGTGTACATAACATAGTGATCATGTGACTTTTGTCTATTGGACTTTGATTTTTATTCCTATTGGCCTTACCTCCTGATCCAGCTGACATGACTGGAGCTTGAGTGCCAAATCCAAGATGGAATCCTGTTATGATTGAGTGTGTACATAACATAGTAATCATGTGACTATTGTCTATTGGACTTTGACCTTATTCCTATTGGCCTTACCTCCTGATCCACCTGACATGACTGGTGCTTGAGTTCCAAATCCAAGATGGAATCCTATAATGAGTGAGTGAGTACATAAAATAGTAATCATGTGACTTTTGTCTATAGGACTTTGACCTTATTCCTATTGGCCTTACCTCCTGATCCACCTGACATGACTAGAGTCTGAGTGTCAAATCCAAGATGGAATCCTATAATGAGTGAGTGAGTACATAACATAGTGATCATGTGACTTTTGTCTATTGGACTTTGACCTTATTCCTATTGACCTTACCTCCTGATCCACCTGACATGACTGGAGTATGAGTTCCAAATCCAAGATGGAATCCTGTAATGATTGAGTGAGTACATAACATAGTGATCATGTGACTTTTGTCTATTGGACTTTGACCTTATTCCTATTGGCCTTACCTCCCGATCCACCTGACATGACTGGATCTTGAGTGTTAAATCCAAGATGGAATCCTATAATGAGTGAGTGAGTACATAAAATAGTAATCATGTGACTTTTGTCTATAGGACTTTGACCTTATTCCTATTGACCTTACCTCCTGATCCACCTGACATGACTGGAGCTTGAGTGCCAAATCCAAGATGGAATCCTATAATGAGTGAGTGAGTACATAAAATAGTAATCATGTGACTTTTGTCTATAGGACTTTGACCTTATTCCTATTGACCTTACCTCCTGATCCACCTGACATGACTGGAGCTTGAGTGCCAAATCCAAGATGGAATCCTATAATGAGTGAGTGAGTACATAAAATAGTAATCATGTGACTTTTGTCTATAGGACTTTGACCTTATTCCTATTGACCTTACCTCCTGATCCACCTGACATGACTGGAGCTTGAGTGCCAAATCCAAGATGGAATCCTATAATGAGTGAGTGAGTACATAAAATAGTAATCATGTGACTTTTGTCTATAGGACTTTGACCTTATTCCTATTGACCTTACCTCCTGATCCACCTGACATGACTGGAGCTTGAGTGCCAAATCCAAGATGGAATCCTATAATGAGTGAGTGAGTACATAAAATAGTAATCATGTGACTTTTGTCTATAGGACTTTGACCTTATTCCTATTGGCCTTACCTCCTGATCCACCTGACATGACTGGAGCTTGAGTGCCAAATCCAAGATGGAATCCTATAATGAGTGAGTGAGTACATAAAATAGTAATCATGTGACTTTTGTCTATAGGACTTTGACCTTATTCCTATTGGCCTTACCTCCTGATCCACCTGACATGACTGGAGCTTGAGTGCCAAATCCAAGATGGAATCCTATAATGAGTGAGTGAGTACATAAAATAGTAATCATGTGACTTTTGTCTATAGGACTTTGACCTTATTCCTATTGGCCTTACCTCCTGATCCACCTGACATGACTGGAGCTTGAGTGCCAAATCCAAGATGGAATCCTATAATGAGTGAGTGAGTACATAAAATAGTAATCATGTGACTTTTGTCTATAGGACTTTGACCTTATTCCTATTGGCCTTACCTCCTGATCCACCTGACATGACTGGAGCCTGAGTGCCAAATCCAAGATGGAATCCTGTAATGAGTGAGTGAGTAAATATCATAGGATCAAGAGATGTAAAGTGATTGATATAACTTTGATCTTCTCTTCATTCTGCGTGTGTGAGTTGTTATTAAACATTTATAGTATTACTCTTAAAGATAAAACAATTAAAAGTGTTTTTTTTTTATTTTGACACTAAATATTTGTTGTAATGACAGTAGATAAACATTACAAATAGTTAAGTTTATTGATAACAGAAAAGTTACTCAACGGTATGCTTGCTTCACATCTTTTAATATCTATGCTGGGGTCTATACATACGTCTGAATTTCAAGAAGGGAACTGTATTTTATAAGTGACTATTTTCAGTTGTTGAAAATTGTACTTTACGAAAGTATATTAATTATGAAGATACATTTGTATAAATTCTAACTAATATACTTCACTTACCACCATCGCCAGTGTTGGCTGCAGTGCCTCCGTTTCCTACAAAACAATATCTTGTTACACTACCAGGAATGTCGTAAACACTATTTCACTATTTAACTTTTAACACACTTGTTATCCACAGCATTCATTTCATGTGCATTTTTTTATACTTTACAATCACCAATATTAGCTGAAACACTCGGATAATCCAGATTGTATTGCTATGGCTTACCGTAGTTATGTTAATGTATGAAATATTTTTAGGTTATCCGTTTAACTTGTTGAATCTTTGTATTATCATTTCTTGCATATTTGTAATACACCATTAGTTGTCCATACCACAGGTAAAGGTACATTACCTTTCTCAAAGCAAGGAACCAAATTCCTCTTTAACTAAAACGTTCCGTTTGTGTTGTCTATTCGGTTTGAGGATAAACTGATAATTCACATATCATCTTGATTCGGGTTGACGTATTGCTTGTCGTAGTGTACAGATAATTGTTGTACACTGACGAAGAATAGTCTGCTCAAATGCGAATACGTAACCTCAAGAATCAGAGAAGCAATTAATGAAATTGAGAATGGAAATGAGGAATATGTCAAAGAGAAAACATCTCGACTAATGAGCAGATAACATTACTGAAATGACTGAAACATAATACTGGAAATGAACACCTCGTAGGATGCTCACTGGTTGAGCAGGATCTGCTAAGCCTTTCAAACAACTATATTTACCCGCGTTTTTTTGGCAGAATTCGAATAACCGAAGTTTTAGTTTTTCTGTGTAGTGTTATGTGGACTACCTGTTCGTCTTTTTTCTTATGGTCACGGTCGGTCTGTTATGTTTGTTTGTATATGCTTTCTTGACAGTTATCCCATTTCAAAATTATCTTATTACTTCATGTTTAAAGCAGTAAACCTTACCATTAGCTACTGCTGATGGTAACACTTCTAGACATGACTTACGGGAAACAAATCAATACTTTCTAGACATGACTTACGGGAAACAAATCAATACTTTCTAGACATGACTTACGGGAAACAAATCAATACTTTCTATAAACATGACTTACGGGAAACAAATCAATACTTTCTAGACATGACTTACGGGAAACAAATCAATACTTTCTAGACGTGACTTACGGGAAACAAATCAATACTTCTTAGACATGACTTACGGGAAATAAATCAATACATTTCTAGACATAACTTACGGGAAACAAATCAAGACTTTCTAGACATGACTTACGGGAAACAAATCAATACTTTCTAGACATGACTTACGGGAAATAAATCAATACTTTCTAGACGTGACTTACGGGAAACGAATTAATACTTCTTAGACATGACTTACGGGAAACAAATCAATACTTTCTAGACATGACTTACGGGAAACAAATCAATACTTCTTAGACATGACTTACGGGAAACAAATCAATACTTTCTAGACATGACTTACCGGAAACAAATCAATACTTTTTAGACGTGACTTACGGGAAACAAATCAATACTTTCTAGACATGATTTACGGGAAACAAATCCATACTTTCTATAGACATGACTTACGGGAAACAAATCAATACTTTCTAGACATGACTTACGGGAAACAAATCAATACTTTCTAGACATGACTTACGGGAAACAAATCAATACTTTTTAGACGTGACTTACGGGAAACAAATCAATACTTTCTAGACATGACTTACGGGAAACAAATCAATACTTTTTAGACGTGACTTACGGGAAACAAATCAATACTTTCTAGACATGACTTACGGGAAACAAATCAATACTTTTTAGACATAACTAACGAAAGACAATTCAAAAGATAACGTAAGGGTACCCAAATTGCACCTAGTACCCAAATTGCACCTATTTAGAAATAATAGCAATGGTATTCTTACACGATTTCCTAGAGACTAAACAATTTGTATTTTTTTATGATTTGATACTATGCACGTCTTTCAACATAGGTAAACATATTTAGATTTACACAAAACGTTCACAGTATTTATCAACAGATGGACTGTTTACTGAAAAAAGCAAAATGTACGAAAACGTCACCGTGCGACGTCATCAAAACGTCATCTGTTTAAAAATTAGCAAATACAATATGTTATGAGTATCCATTTCGAAAAATATGAAAATTAAGCATGGACTAATATCCAATTGTTCAAAATATTTGAAGAAATTAAACAAAAGCTCGGTTATTAGACTTTTGACGATGTGAATTTAAGCAGGAATGCAATTTCGGTACTCCTCATTACAGAATCATGGAAAGTTTGGAGGTTGATTCAAACCCATTTTTTATGACTCAATATGGATTAAAAAATAAATTGGTGTACCTATACAATAAAGAAGGATAGGGCTACAAAATAAATACAGTATGGATATTTTTTTCTTGATCATAAAAAAACATAGGTGAAAAAACTGTCAAAATAGGTGCAATTTGGGTACCGTCACGTTAGGCAAGTTTCACCGAAATCTGTTTTACACATAAAAGAGAAAATGTACCCATGTAAAATTGAAGGAGTACATACCTCCGCCAGATGGCGTAAAAGAACACTTTGGTTTACTACAACATCCGCTTGCTTCTTTGACTAATTGGCAACCTTGTGGTAAGGTTCCATATGAAGGGCACCTAAAGACAAAATATTCACATCATAAAATAACATCTGTATTACTGGTATTGACAACCTTGTGGTAAGGTACCGTACGAAGGACACCTAAAGACAAATTATACACATGATAAAATAACATCTGTATTATTGGTATACTAAAAAGATCTAACAAGATCTTACTTTATTTGCCAAGCTAATGTGTCCGACTCATGTACACTTATTTATCAGAAAAACCTACAAATCCAGAACATACAACTAACACTCGTAGCCTCGCTCACCCAATTCTTATCATATGCATCAATGTTTATGGAATTATGACTATTGAACAGCGGTATACTCCTGTTGCCTTTATGTATATCCCCTTTGCAATTGAATATAAAAAAGAAGATGTGGTATGATTGCCAATGAGACAACTGTCCACAAGAGACCAAAATGACACAGACATTAACAACTATCGGTCACCGTAAGGCCTTCAACAATGAGCATACCGCATAGTCAGCTATAAAAGCCTGTTTATTGTTGTTGTCATAAGGAGTCTTTTGTTATCTCTGTTAATATTATATGTGATACAATCTGTAGTCGAGCGCCACTGACGAGACTTATGTAGACAAAACGTGTATGTGGCGAACAAAATTCTAATTATATATAAATCTGGTAAAATTTATAAGTTTTTACACAACTTTGTCCACGTATGGTTTATTTTAATAGAAAATGTGTCAAACTTACACATCCTTGCAGACGTAGTGTCCTGTTGATGCGTCGGTACATTGACAGTTGTATTTACAGGGAACAGTCCATGATTGTCCCTGCTGATATGTCTGACCTTCATAAAGACATCCTCCTAAAATCAAATAGAGTGATTTATAAAATGTATTCAAATCACTTGTCTTTGTCTGTTACAACGTTTTCCCTTCCCTTTGCCTGTCTTTGAATATGAACAAGGAAAATAATTACATTTACATGCATATTTCATTATAATACGTTAGTATGATTGGCTAACAGGAATATCGCGTCATTTTGAAATCAAAATGAAATGATAAGTTCATGATGACACAATAAAGTGCATAGGAAGTAAAAGAAGAACTTCATAGAAATCGTGTTTTCATGATCCTAGTAAAAAAAAATGTAATTATAAGTATTAAATTTAAATGGGTTGTAAAGGCGTTGACCGTGCGAACATTTTAAGCTTGAAGCGCTTCCGCAACGCTTGTAAACCCCAATAAAATTACAAAAAGAAGCATTCAAATTTTTTAATCAATAACAGTGATTTGGATGGAGAGTTGTCTCATTGGCACTCACACCACATCTATTTGGATGGAGAGTTGTCTCATTGGCACTCACACCACATCTTCCTATATCTATTTGGTAAGTTAAAGCCTCCTAGAAATAAAATAAATAATGCATGAATAGTCATTTTGCACATTTGTCAAATGTGTTCAGGCAAATCTGAGGAGTCCGTGGAACACTTCGTTCTCGAATGTTCTGAATATTCTCCTAAACGAAATAAGTATTTTTGCAGATATAAATGAGTACCTAAGTTATAACTTTCCCGACTTTTGCTGCAAGAGAGTTACCGTCCTCCGAAAAAATGGGCGTATGACATTTGCTCCGATTTTGAAAATTTGCATTCTTTCATTTGCGCCGATTTCATTTTTTCATTTGCGCCGATTTTATATTTTCTACTAATTGGATTTACAGGTAAGTTACAGGTAAGTTATTACTTTTACATCTACTATACCTTGAAGGTATATTGGTAAAATCTGGTTATACACGTTGTTCACTTAGGGTTTTAAATTAATTTTATTCACATATGTAAAAATGCGAACTCTAGACATGCCAGCATCCGTACGCAAGCTAGACAAAGAAAAGATGGACTTTGTTATCGACAAATATGCCAAATAAAGACATGACGAGAAAACAAGAAAGGAATACATAAGATGTGTCGCCTACAAATACTCTGCAAGAACAGATTTATAATTTTAATGTTTTCCGTTTTTATGGATTTTAATTCGTGATTTTAAGATAACAGAGTGATTCTACTTCTTCATTTTGCTATTACATTGACTTATCCTGCTCGAAAAAAATTGAAATCCTACTTCCACCTCCCCGTGATGAGCACGGAACACCAGTTGTATACATGTTATGATTAACAATTCATCAAATGTGTACAACTGGCTAACGGATGAGGTCTTTAATGAAAAAAAAAAAAAGAGTTGTCTCATTGACATATTCTTATACATTTTCTGTAGTTTACCTGTATTTTACCTGTAATTTACCTGTAAAAAAATCGGCGCAAATGAAAATAAAAATCGGCGCAAATGAAAGAAAAAATCGGCGCAAATGAAATGCAAATCGGCGCAAATGCAAAACGCCGGAAAAAATAAACATACTGCTAGGTGAGTATTTTGATAAAGTTAATCCTAATGTTTGTAAACATGTTGACACTTTAAGTAAAAAGATGTTGAGTGAAATGTACATTACAGATCTTCCATTTTAGAAGATTAAGCTAACTATGATTTACGCGTTCTTCTCAATTGACGTGATCTCTTAATGTTCAGATTATATTTTGATATATAATACTGTTATGTTTTACAAGAATGTTAACTTGTTTTGAAAAAAAAAGAATTTAATATTGTCCCCGTGCCTGTAGTGTATGCCCTTATATTTTTACAGTTAGGACACTAAATCCATTGGATAATGGATGTGTACGGATTGATTGATTGTTTAGTCTTAGATGCATGATTTTTTTTATTAGTTGTTAGTGGCTTTGAACTAGCTGTCAGATAACTGCGAGTACTCTCAGATCTGTTTATTGTGTCTTTTTGTGTCGGGATGTATAAGTACCTGGCCACGTCCACTTGTATTTTTTGTCTATCTGATGAGTTAAGCCTTTTTCAACTGATTTTTATAGTTCGTTATTATGCTGTACTGTTAGGGAGAGGGTTGGGATCCCGCTAACATCTTTAACCCCGCCACAAAAACAAAAACCTCTTTTTGAAAACTGTCTGATTTAATGGAATTTAGGGCCTACTAGAAGCACTTGAATAATATGAAATAAAAGTTCAAACGTGGTCTAAGGTTATGACCGTAGCACGAATATGGTAGATAAGAAAATATAATTTTAACTTTTACTTTCATATATCCATAGGTAAGAAAAGGGATGTTGCTAACGTCGTTTATTTCTAGATATCTAAAGACGAAATGATAAATGCAAGGTGAGATCCCGTGTTCTAGAAAACCTTCATCATTTACGCTTTTTCGGGAACTTATTATAATTTGAGAGCTTAAAAACATTTCAATCACAGGGACTTATACATAAAAGTAAAATCCTGTAAGGTTGATTTTGTTTTGGGGTAATTGCGAAATTACAAACTATGATGCTGATTTATATGTTTCTTACTGCTGGGTCAATACATCTCATGCTGGACTGTGAATCTCGGCCCAGCCTATCACTAGTCATGGTAGTATTTCGGGTGCCAGTACCTTGGTTCCGGCATGAACATATACTTCATCACTTTAATTATTAATATTCTATTGTTGTCGTATTATCATTTTTTTCAATTAGTTAAAAAAATAAGTTAAAAATGCCTATTCGATCTGTTTTCTGCTTATGTCCATATTGTTTTCTGATAACGTCTATCATAGTTAAATATTTCATTACTGTTGCTATCGATGCACTTTTCTGTGCATATAAATAATCGTTGACCAAATTCAGACATTTAGTATTACTTAGGGGGATTGCAACCCTTTTTTTAGTGTGAATAATAATATTTCTTTTGTATTAGACACAAGTTTTAACAAGTGCGAAAAATACTAGGCAGCCATAAACCATGCAGAGAAACAACCAATACAATGATCAAGAGGTATCAAAAATACCAGCTTCATATAAAATAAAGCCATAAAACCATCTGAAGTGTGAGCAACTCTAATAATAAAATTGAATATGCATTTGGGTTCATATTTCCCCCCACTGGTGTTGCAAATATTGAATGTAAAGAATGAGACCAGATATTCGATGGTGCCTCCTCAAAAGATTCTATGCATTTAAGTTTCAAAAACGTTATAAATAATAAGCTTCTAAATTAATTTTGGATTAATTAACTTTTTCTTAACATTTCTTTTGTTTAACACTTATTTTTAAAACAATTGATTTGATTGATTTTTGAGTGTTTAGTGTGTTTAACGCCACCTTAAGCAACGCTTTAAGGCTATTTCGTGACGACCAGTTTGTATTGGTGGAGAAAACTACCGATTTAAAAATTTTGTAAAGCTATGACTGACCTGCTTGACGTTTGTATATATGTCTCGTCTGTTTAACTCCTTTAAGATTAATAGCCGCAGCCAATCCTACGGCCAATAAGACCACTAAATATTTCATTATGATGTGCACACGTCGATGTCTTTATGAAGAAAGAGAATGTGCCAAGTGAGTGCATGATCACCAGGCCTTTATATGGAACATTATCTCTCTTCAGAGGTCAATATGATCAACACTTCATTGGCTTATAGTGCAACCCAAAAGTTAAATACAAACATTACTTAAGGTGTTGTTTAGTCCACTGATAACTGATTCAGTCATGAAACACATTAACAAACCTCTTATAATATACATGTGTATCACATTTGTATCATATATGTTTGCTTGGTTCATGACAAATGGATGCTTAAACCTAGACAGGAAAGTAGGGCCAGAAATTAATCTTCGATGGTCTTTAATTACTAGTATATACAAAATATTTGACAGCATTCGCAAATGGTTTTAAAACAAGCATTTAATCTAAGGATTTTACTTTAATTTGTTTTAAATTTACATCATTTTTTGAAAACTTAACGAGGAAAATTTATAAAATATTCGCATGATTGTAATATTAGTAACAATTAACTGAAACCTAGTAAAAGTATTTTGAATAATTAAGAATTAACACAATTATCACATATTATTCATATTCAAAGTTATCAAAATAAGGCTCAGATTTCTCCCATAGACACTTTTGTCCTTTTCTTTGAGTGTTCTTGTACAGGACATATATTCTTTGAGTGTTCATGTATAAGACATATATACTTTGAGTGTTCATGTACAGGACATATATTCTTTGAGTGTTCATGTATAAGACATATATACTTTGAGTGTTCATGTACAGGACATATATACTTTGAGTGTTCATGTACAGGACATATATACTTTGAGTGTTCATGTACAGGACATATATTCTTTGAGTGTTCATGTACAGGACATATATTCTTTGAGTGTTCATGTATAAGACATATATACTTTGAGTGTTCATGTACAGGACATATATTCTTTGAGTGTTCATGTACAGGACATATATACTTTGAGTGTTCATGTACAGGACATATATTCTTTGAGTGTTCATGTACAGGACATATATACTTTGAGTGTTCATGTACAGGACATATATTCTTTGAGTGTTCATGTACAGGACATATATTCTTTGAGTGTTCATGTACAGGACATATATTCTTTGAGTGTTCATGTACAGGACATATATTCTTTGAGTGTTCATGTACAGGACATATATACTTTGAGTGTTCATGTACAGGACATATATTCTTTGAGTGTTCATGTATAAGACATATATTCTTTGAGTGTTCATGTACAGGACATATGTTCTTTGAGTGTTCATGTATAGGACATATATTCTTTCAGTGTTCATGTACAGGACATCTTTTCTTTGATTGTTCTTGTACAGGACATATATTCTTTGAGTGTTCATGTATAGGACATATATTCTTTGAGTGTTCATGTACAGGACATATTCTTTGAGTGTTCATGTCCAGGACATATATACTTTGAGTGTTCATGTACAGGACATATATACTTTGAGTGTTCATGTACAGGACATATATTCTTTGAGTGTTCATGTACAGGACATATATTCTTTGAGGGTTCATGTACAGGACATATATTCTTTGAGTGTTCATGTACAGGACATATATTCTTTGAGTGTTCATGTACAGGACATATATTCTTTGAGTGTTCATGTACAGGACATATATACTTTGAGTGTTCATGTACAGGACATATATTCTTTGAGTGTTCATGTATAAGACATATATTCTTTGAGTGTGCATGTACAGGACATATATTCTTTGAGTGTTCATGTACAGGACAAATATTATTTGAGTGTTCATGTATAGGACATATATTCTTTCAGTGTTCATGTACAGGACATCTTTTCTTTGAGTGTTCATGTACAGGACATATATTCTTTGAGTGTTCATGTACAGGACAAATATTATTTGAGTGTTCATGTATAGGACATATTCTTTGAGTGTTCATGTCCAGGACATATATACTTTGAGTGTTCATGTACAGGACATATATACTTTCAGTGTTCATGTACAGGACATCTTTTCTTTGATTGTTCATGTACAGGACATATATTCTTTGATTGTTCATGTACAGGACATATATTCTTTGAGTGTTCATGTACAGGACATCTTTTCTTTGAGTGTTCATGTACAGGACATATATTCTTTGAGTGTTCATGTACAGGACAAATATTATTTGAGTGTTCATGTATAGGACATATATTCTTTCAGTGTTCATGTACAGGACATCTTTTCTTTGATTGTTCATGTACAGGACATATATTCTTTGATTGTTCATGTACAGGACATATATTCTTTGAGTGTTCATATACAGGACATATATTCTTTGAGTTTTCATGTACAGGACATATATTCTTTGAGTGTTCATGTACAGGACATCTTTTCTTTGAGTGTTCATGTATAGGACATCTATTTACAGTACCACGTCATATTGGAATGGGTAACATCCAAATTTCTTTGCATGGGGAATTTCACGATCTCTGTATATTATTCAGACTATAACATTATTGCAATTCTAACCAAAAACACATTAAATTCGTTCTTTTTTCATTCAAATATTGCCGCCATTTATACGAGAAATCCGTCAACTGTACAGTTCACTTTTTTAATTTAAATCTGATTTCACTTTAAGTATGCATTAAATACTTGACACTATAGAAATAAATAAACAACATTTATTAAATCATATCAATTCGGTAAAAATAATCTTCATAAGGTATCAGGATAGTCAATGTTAAATATCTAATACAATCATTTACTATGATATCTTAGCACAAAACAACGGTAATAAAATGTATACAAAATCAAAATTTGAGCATAAACAATAATTTGAAGAAAAAAAACCTTTTGTTTCTTCTATATGATCTGTCGCAAACTTTAATAGGGATCTGATGTAAGAGACATTATATTTCGAGGAATGTATCTAATCCATACCTATAGATAAAGTTTAGTAAATGAAATGTAATAGTTAGTTGGTAACAACATTATCAATATTAATGCATGTATAGTGGTCTGCCCACTAAATGTCACGCTTTTACAAATGACATTGGCCTATTACTTATAATATCTGATGGAGGTGTAATACAATGACGGGCCTAGTATTGCGTGTTGATACACAGAAAATATTGTTACTGTTTTAATTTGCAATAAATGTTACTGAAGGCACAAAGGGCGAAACACTGGTTTTCTGTATTGTATGTGAAGCTTAACATTTAGTTTTCTGTGTGTTGTTGTCCTTTTCGGCTAAATGGACTCAATGTGATCTTCTTCATTTTAATTTCTAACTGAGCTGGTTTTATAGAATCGAATAATTCATCAATTTTAAAAAAATCTGTATTTCTGTACTGTATTACATTAATTTGGTAATATCAATTTGTTTATTGATCTCTATTTCTCTCCAATATAAATAGACCCAGAATTCGACCACAACGTGATTTATAAGGAATGTCTATGTCTTAAAGATAGTGAGTGGTCTACCTGATATTTGTCTATAAAAACGTTTATTTGAAGGCATGACGATGTCATATAAGAGTTTAGAAACATTTTTTTAATTTTTGAACAACTGTGGAAATCCAAGACTTCATTGTCATTACTTTAACGTTCTTTTTTGTCATCTTTAACCCTTTTCTTCTCCGTGACCTTTCGTTTAAAAGAAAAATAGCTGAGTAAGCAGTAATAACATAACGGTACTATTTCGTTTACCTTTATACACTCATTCAATCAAATTTCAAAATCATCAATGCATAATAACTAATCAAAAAGTAAAATAAAATGCGACTATAACACCAAGGTAGAATGTGCAGTTACTAACAAAATGATGGTTAATACCAAAATCAACTGAAGGATAAGAATTCTTTTATTACTCCCTAAAGATGACGTAATGAATTCAATAACGGAAAGAATTTATACTGAAGAAAAAATTAATTCAAGTGAATTCAAGAAATTCAGAAAATATAAAAATGAAGATATGGTATGATTGCCAATGAAACAAGTCTCCACAAGAGACCAAAATGACAAAGAAATTAACAACTATAGGTCACCGTACGGCCTTCAACAATGAGCAAAGCCAATACCGCATACAAATACTACAAGTACAAGTGGACGTAGCTGGGTACTTGTGACACCCTAACAACACAGTGAATGTGAATGATAAAAGACACTATGTGCAGATCTGAGAGTACTTGCAGTTACTGACAGCTATCGCAAGGTCACTAACAACTAATAAAAACAAATCATGCATCTAAGACCAAATACTAAGAATAATTCTTGACCCGTTTGATTAACATTTGGTGACGTAATTTTGTTTTATGGAGCCCTGAAATCATTTGCAAAAATAAAAACATACACCTCATTTCGCAAAGATCTATTAAAAAAACCTTCCAAAGAATTTATACTAATGCAATCAGTTTTACGCATTAGTTGTTACTTCAACAAAGTTGATGATAAACTTGTAATAGACTATAAGCTTAATAAAGGACCTTTTTGATATTACAGAGCTTCCAAAGTGTCCCCTTGTGGTAAAGAAGTAACAGCGCTTCTGAAACTACCCCTTTAGGTAACAGAGCTTCTGAAATCTCCCCGTGGGGTAACACAGCTTCGGAAATGTACCCATAAGGTTACAGAGGTTCGGAAATGTCCGTTTGAGGATACAGAGGTTCGGAAATGTCCGTTTAAGGATACAGAGGTTCGGAAATGTCCGTTTAATTATATAGAGGTTCGGAAATGTCCGTCTAAGGATACAGAGGTTCGGAAATGTCCGTTTATGGATACAGAGGTTCGGAAATGTCTGTTTAAGGATACAGAGGTTCGGAAATGTCCGTTTATTGATACAGAGGTTCGGAAATGGTAACAGATCTTCCAAAATGTCCCTCCGAATTATAAGAGCTTCCGAAATGTCTTCTTAAGATAACAGAGCTTGCACAATGTACCCTTGAGGTAACAGCGCTTCCAAAATATCCCCTTGAAGTAACAAAGCTTCCAGACCTTGTGACTCCGATTCTCGAATAATGTCACAGTTCTACTGATTCCCTATTCGCTTATTAAACTACTCAGGAAACGCAACATCGAAAGCAATAAAATGTTGTGTTTGTCTTCTATAGGATTTTTTTACTCTTCATTTAAAAGTCTAGTATATCAACAACAAAGTTATTACTAAGAAATAAAAGGTGGTTCTCAATAAATCTATCAACAAACGTATATTTATTGGATAAGATGCTTGAATCTTTAATTTGAAGAATAAACAAAGAACACTCTTTATAAGTCAATATAGAATTCAAGATGTGGTATCAGTCGGGGAATATGTACTGTTCAACCTATGCTTTACTTTACAGGAACACATTTTGCTTCCGTGAGTCCACTAGCAGATATAGAGCCAATTTAAATGACATTATGTCAGACAATCACCCTGTGTTGCAATATAAATCTGTTTTTCTGCACGATTTCTGCAAATCTTGTCTCGCCCACGTACAGATAATTATCAGCTGTTTATATTACATAAAGGTAATAGATTTGTACACTCCATGCTATCTATATTTGTACACAGATAAATATAACATTCTCAAGTATTTATAGGACGATTGGACCTACTCTAACCAAAGACCGACGCAGTTTGATTTCAGTATCAACGTTTGATCTATTCGACACTCGTGATCATTTTTAAAAGTATATGATTCGAAGAGGAAATGAAATTACACTATGAATTTTTGTGCGTTCGAAACGCTTATCTGGATTTAACTTCACCAGGAACGCTCAAATCTAGATGTTTTAATAGTCAGGGCTGTAAAATACGAACAAACGTTAAGAGCCTTTATGCTTAAGTTCTAGAGGACATAAAAAGCAATTTCAAATTCATCTACGTTCAACTTCACAAGGAAGTTGGGACCGTAGTTTCTAAAGAATTTTCTTGGTTTTCCAACAAACATTTATGAATAGAATGCTTCTAATAATATTAGGTTCATCTGGTTCGTATGAAATATCCAATATTGATAAATTCATATGTAGATCCATATATGTGTAAATGTATATAACAAAAAAATTTCGTTTGCTTTTAATTTTCTGATAACAAAATAAATATTAATACAAATGAAACAAGAACAATATTCAATGATCTAATCACAGTGTTGAATGGGTAACGTTTAAGAATAAGTGTATTTATAAAGGATCGATAAGTTTACCAGGATCGTATTTAAATTTTATGGCACTGTAAACAACAATAGAAAACGAGGATGCGCTATCATGTTGAAAGAAGTACACCCAAACTTCAAAACCATATCTATGGAAGAATTAAGTAAAGGTTTTAAGTTATTTCTGGAAACAAAATTCCTGTCTTATTTATATACCAGTAATACATAGATTACGTTCGTGAAAATAAAAAAAAACCATCACAACAGACACGGGCAGGGCGAACTAGTCGTGAAATATAAACACTGTAAGATGGTGCCAAAGGATCATCCTCTTTATAAAGGTAAAAATAACAAAAGGGAACGAAAAATCGCCCCTTTTGTCGTCAATTTTAGCGTGGAGATTCCCATTTAAGCAGTCACGAGTATATGGTATTCACCGAGATATATGACACCATACGATGAGGCAGAGCGTGTGTTACTGCTTTGATATTGAATTATGCCTTCAATAAAATTTGGTAAAAAATGTCTTTAAAATATCTTGTATCCGCCTATTTGATTGATTTGGTTGGAATTGTATGTTTCTAAGTATGTTAGCGTTAGTGTTTGTTTCAGTTCCATTAGGGACGACATCAAAAAATCACTGAAGGATAAAAAAAACTTAATTCAAATAGTTTGGGGGTAGGGGTCAAATTGCTGCAAGTTTTGTATAAATTGACATAAATTTTACATATAACCTAGTTGGTCAATCAATTTCTCCCAAATTAAGTTAAGAGGGGGGTAGGGGTCAGTGAAAAAAGCTATATGAATTAAGTTTTTCAACCTTCATTGAACTTTTGATGTCGTCCCTTACGGTATTTTTATGATTTAGAATCAATAGGTGTCGTCTTACAATCACAAAATTGTCTACCTTGTTTAATCTATGTTTTACATTTAATTGAAGTTGATAAAATTATCTACCTAGTTAAAATTGAAACCTGAAATCATATGACAGTATTGATTGAGCTGTCGTATGACGAGGAGTTATTCAGCCGATTAACTAGGTATATATATTTGTCAAGTTACAGGTATCTATTAGTTGCTATTTTGAATTGGTCAATCTAGAGTATATGATTCGTTTTATTTTACATTATTAATGAAAACACATACACAATTAGTGTACACTATAAACAACGGTTTCTGTTTAATACCAATGTACTTCCTTGTTTTGAAAGAGTGAACATCTAATTTTTCAACAAATAAATAAATCATAAGAAAATAAATAAATTCTAAAGCAGGTTTTTTTTTGATATTTTGTATTCTCGATTTCTTAACCGAAGTTATTCCACGAGTTTGGTCTTTTATTCTCAACCAAAAATTCTGTCACAGCCATACATTCGGAGAATAACCAATTCTATATACTATTATGCATTATTGTGCTGTTATATATTAAACAAATATGCCAATTATGTTATCCTATCCTTACAACGGTTTATATTTACCTTCAACTGTTTTTAAGTTAAAAAAAACAATAGCAAACTAAAAAGGGCGGAAAGTACCATGGGGACAATTGATATTTATTAATTTAAGGAAGTGACATCAACAATACCTTGCCGAAAAACGATAAACGACAACATAATAATGTACATTGAAATTTTAACACTCAGAAAACACTAATCTCACTACAACTAAGGATGATCTCAGATGCTCCGAAACCAGCAATGTTTCAATACTTGCTGCAATATTTTTTTACATTGTTTTCATCTAGAATAGTATAGGCAATTAATGACGATACCGAAGAAAACAATATGATTCTTTATGGCCCATCTGTTACTCTGCTATTTGATTATTTGATTAGAGACCTTCCGTTTTTTAATTTTCCTCGTTCAGCATTTTTGTTATTTTACTTTTAACTCAATGTGTCATAAAGAGGTATACCACTGTTGCCTATATTTATCAGTGATTGTGTATGGATAACGGTCCTGTTTGGATAAAATCTTGAATTCATATTCGTCCCTATGGAATACCATACTTGAACTGTAATAATTACAAATACATTGTTTTAGGTAGTAAAGTATGTCATCCAACATTCTCTGTGGACCCTGCAGCCATGTCAACACACAAAAAAATGCACAGGAATGGTGTACTAATTGCGAGGAAGGTTTTTGTACTGACTGTGAACAGGTTCATAGATCCATGAAGGTCACTAGAGATCACACACTGATATCAACCGACGATTATCGTAAAATTGAAAATGTCCCCGTCAATCTGAAATGTGATACCCATGACAAGAAGTTTGATCTATATTGTAAAAACCACGACGTAGCTATTTGCATAGCCTGCTTTCCCTCACTTCACAAACATTGTGCTGATGTCGTAATTTCCATCGACGAAGCAGCACAGAATGCAAAGAGATCGACAGCTCTGTATGACTTAGAAGATTCGATCAAAGTCGTATTAGAAAACATGAAACATTTCATCAACAATCGTAACGTTGCCATTAAAAATCTTGAAAGTGAAGAACAAAGCGCCAGGAAATCAATCGGTGAAATGCGAGCAAATGTTAACAGACATTTGGATGATCTTGAGAAAAAAATATTGGATGAGTTGTCCAAACGATACGGAGATTGTAAATCAAAATATGAAAAAGCCCGGAATCATCTGAATAAAACAGAAAAAGATATCAAGTTACTACAAGAGCAAACATCACAACTGAAACGTGTCGGATCCAACTTACAGGTATTCCTTGGAACTCGCAAGATTAACAAATTATTCCATAACGAGGTACAAAGCGTCAAATCAATTACGAGCACATTGCAGGATTACAAGATAGGGGTTGGGATTCATCAAGGAATAACTTCCTTTTTGGAAAATGTAGATACCTTTGGAAAGATTAAAGTTGAAGAAAACACGATCAGTTTACCATTCAAAGATGCAAAGGTCGACCAAGCTCAAATAGTCCATACACCAACTGATCAATCGTTTGATCGAACAAGGATACAATTGCGACAAAAGTTCAAAATAAAAGGCATTAAAATGAATGTCCGTGGTTGTGGGATTTTACCTAACAGTCATTTATTGATTGCCAATTACGATGAAGACAAAGTGATAATGGAGTATAGTGTCGTTGGAAGACACATCCGTGACATATCAGTCTCTGGCAGACCGTTCGATTTTGCCATTATTGACAGTGATCGTATAGCAGTTGCATATGCAAATAATTATATGGAAATATTGAACATTGATGACAACACAGTTTATGCTAAAGTTACTTTTGAATGGGGTTGTTATGGAATTTCATACCAGAATGGGAAAATTTATATATTAGTAACTAATAAAGGTATCGTTCAGATGGATATGTCAGGGAAAAGATTACGTACAATTGGTGAGAAATATGCTCAAAGTGGTAGTCTGCATATCACTACAACAAACGACAGAATATATCGTACCGACTATTATAAAAACGTAGTATACTGCTGTAGTATGACGGGTAAAGATATCTGGACATTCACTGACCAATCTCTTGTTGATACGAGGGGAATATCAGCTGATGGCGACGGGAACGTGTTTGTTGTATGTCAAGATTCTAACAACCTTACGATGATACAACATGATGGGAAAGTCAGTAAGACCTTACTTACTGAATCCGACGGTCTGGACAATCCGGCCCCAGTACATTACAATAGAGACAAGAAATTACTATTGGTTTGTAATGTAAATGGAGATGCCTTTCTATATAGTGTTATATAGAATACAGCCATAATTTCTATACAAGGACTCATAATACGTTCTACACAAATTGTATCTAGTTTTTAAGAAATATTTATATTGACTGGTGGTTTGATGGAATGCACAATGCAATCGTAACATTTTAATGAAATGACATGTCAAAACTTGTTTTTACCCGATAGGATTTAACCTAAAATAAGATATGTAGAATGATAACAAAATTTAAAAAAGTCTAAACACAATTTCTTCTATGCCTTCTTTGATAGTGTAAAGTTTTTATTGTTTTTGCTTGTATTATTTCTTACACTGGCAGTTGTTATCTTCTATAAAAAAGAAGACCTGGTATGATTGACAATGATATCTTAAATTGTCTATTTGACTTTTATATGTTTGCAGAGATAAATTCTTAAAAAATCATTTTTTATAAATTAATAAAAAAAAAAAAATCGATGTATGCTAATATATGATATATACGAACGCTGACTTTTAATTTCATAATTTTTTGGTCAATAGTTAAAAAAGTTTCCCATTAGGTCTCTATGTTAAAGTTTGAAGTGTTGATTACCAGATGGAGTATTAATAAGTAGTGTAACAGCCTTCAAACCAAAACATAAACAACATACATGTGCTTTAATGTTTGTTTATTCATATCATGAGACTTTGTATTGTAGCAGTTAGGATTATTATGTCATAATTATTTCCCTTGTTTAAAACCATAAATTTCATATTTCTTTGTTTAATAATTTACATGAAGCTTATTCAGTATATATTTGTTAAATTGCATAGCTTTTGCTATTTGAAATCATTAGTTAAAGGTATTTATCTTAATTGTAAAGTTTAATATTTGCATCGTTGCAAATTCTTTAGATACCTTCTGTGAGAAATTTATATATTTTATATAACTAGTTTAAGATTCTTATTTTGAATCCTCTGAGGACTGACACTCAGTCCCACTAAGGAAAGCCAAGCTTTCCAACCAGTTACCAATAGGCTATTGCATTAGCTACATGCCTCCTCAGTATGGTAAATTAAGTCATTTGGAATGCTCCATTTCTACATACGTTTGGCTTTACATGATAACAGTTGTACTTTGCTGATTAAATTATATATTGTTTTCAGTTTTTGGTTTTCATTTACTTAGATTTATTACAGCTCATCACTTTTGGCATCAGTCGTTTTCCGCACACATCAGTTTACAAACAAGAATTAGCTGTGGTCCGCATCCCCGAATCTTAGGCAGAATTGTTCCTGCTACAGTATATTAAAAAAATTAAGATGACCTCTACTGACCATCAACCAAACTTAGATTACAAACATAGATTGTCATAAATGTTCTATATATGAAAGGAAACTGCAATTTCCATTTTCTGTTTAATTTTAATTTAGATATAGTATATACTAATAAAATAGTACTTAATAAGCAAAGGATATGAAAATGAATTTTGTTTTATATGTTTACCTTCATATGTTATGCTAGTGGACATGAGTTATGATAGAATTTACCAACATTAAAAACATTTTTTTTATTTTCCAAGATGTGCATTTTGCACATTAATAAATAACTGAATGTATATTAAATTTTGTCTGTTTTTTTAATAAACTTTTCAGAGCCTCTTTGCATTGTTATACAACTCACCATGATAAAAGCATGCAAAGCTTGTGTATAGTAGGTTAACTTATATTTTAAGAATTGAATGCTTCTTTTTATAAATTTATTGGGGTGTAAAAGCCTTGACTTTTTTTAGCTATGATCATGAAATTACGAATTTTATGATTTTTGTATTTCATTCACCTGTGCACTTTATTGTGGGACCACGTGTTATCATGAATGAAAAGTTTTATTGAGTGATGTAATTGCTTACGGAATAACACGTGATGTGCAGTTAGCCAATCAAAATAAAGTATAAAATGAAACATACATCTAATGTAATTAAAATGATATAAAATCAATAATAAAAACTATAAAGTGATGATCATTTTCATTGGTGTCCTTTAATATTTAAATCAGTATAGTCACATGGTACAAATAAACAAACGTTAAAAGCACATGTATGTTGTTTTTGTTTTGGTTTGAAGGCTGTTACACTACTTATAATTTCTCCATCTGGAAATCAACACTTCAAAAAATAAAATTAACATAGACACCTAATGGGAAACTTTTTTGATTATTGACCAAAAATTATGAAATTGATAGTCAGAGTTCGTATATATCATATTGTAACACACATCAAGGAAAAAAATATGAATTTATAAAAATGAACTTTTAAGAGTTTTTTCTGCAAATATATAGAAGTCAAATGGACAATAGTTCGTTTTTGTTTGTGTTGCATTGTCGTTTTTTTTTTGTTGCACTTGAGAGTTTCTGTTGTTTAGTTGTTTTCCTATTATAGTTGATGTACTTACCTCAGTTATGTATAAAAAAAAAAAAGAAGATGTGGTATGATTGCCTATGAGACAACTGTCCACAAGAGAACAAATTGACATTAACAACTATAGGTCACCGTACGGCCTTCAACAATTATCATAGTCAGCTATAAAAGTCCCCTATATGGCAATGCAATTCAAACGATAAAACTAACGACTTCATTTATATAAAAAAAAATGCACGAAAAACAAATATGTAACACTAGTTTGTTACCCGGTTTGGGTTTCTTTAAATCGATTTATGACGTTCGAACAGTGGTATACTACTGTTTTCTTTATATGTATTAAATTCATCACTTTTTTTTATTAACAGAGCACTGTAGACATAAACTTGAAATTGACATATCTGATACTAGTATAACAAAGTTGCACATACGACTGCCTTCATCGGAGGGGATTGACTAGCACATAATCACTATGTACTAGGAAAAAATATTCTGTATCAAACATGAAGAGGTATAGATTAAGTTGTTTATGGAGGAATGCTGTAATTTTTATATTCAAAGTACAGCATATAACATAAACTCATCATAGATACAATGATTAAAATTTTGTATTTGCGCTAGACAGGCGTTTCGTGCATTAAAGATTCACCAATGACGCTCAAATCTCAAAAAGGTCAAAAGACAAAAACAAGAACGAAGTTTGAGAGCATTAATGATAAAAAATTCCTTCAAGTTTTGCCAAATAAAGCGAGGTACTCTACTCCTGAGGTAGAAAGGCCTTTTATTTAAAAAAATCAAAGTTTTGTAAACAGTTTTTAGCCAAGGCGTTGTCATATCATTTTCGATTTATGAGTTTGACTGTCTCTCTGGTATCTTTCGTCCCTCTTTTTAATGTATATAAAGGCCATACCAATGGTAACTCATGACAACACAGAAGTGCTGACTACTTAAAAGGTGATACCCTCGGGGAAAATTTTCTACACTTTATGAATTTCAAACAGTATTATACTACTGTTGCCTTTAATTATGAACGACTCTGTCGAATGGACACGCTATCACATTATCCTTATTAAGTTGTGGTCTCAGTATTGTAAATGTGAAGGTTATATGTCACACTAAAACAAAAACGGTGCAATCAAAAAACAAAACACAAAGGATCCATGTCAAAAGTAAAAAGAAAATCAATTATACATAAAACTAAATTAAAAATAATCTTTTTTATATACACAAATGATAGAAAACTACCATGCTTGAACTTAACCCGGATTGACTTTATTGAAACTTTTTTTTATAGCAGATATTTGTCTATGCCAATCAGACAGCTACTCGGCGACAAAAACGACTATTCGGAATATATGAAAAAGTACAATAACTTGACAGGGTCGTGAATTCTGAGAGTCCCAATAAAACGGGATGGGATTACACTGGTTCTATTCACTATAATAATTGAAAGTAATTTTAATAGCTACATTGACGTATGATCAATTAACTACTTTGAAAACAGACATTGGGTTATGACATAGAAATTATAATCAACCTAAAGAATAACATTAAAAATAATATCATAACTTAAAGAAGGTTCTCAGTTCCTTAAAAGGGTCATTAGATATATACCAATCTGCTAATTGGTAAACTGTGCGCGTGATATCTACATAAAACATATCAGTGTCACTCGAATCAAAACAGTTTAAAGACCGTCGTCGTTAACATCACTGGGGTAAATATGATGACCGTAACTGCATTCACGGTCATCCCAAGATGTCGGATGAAAAATTAGGTCAGTTTCTGTATTGTCTGTTAAAGTGTTCCTATATCATTTTCTTTACAAATCATACATTGAAACGATGTAAATTTATAAAAGAATCACTCGGAAATCACTAATTACTTCCGAGAAATGTGCATGAAATGGGAATTTCGATTTGAAAAAATCACTCAAGTGACCGTAAATCACAATCAAGATGACCGTAACAGAATCAGCGATTCATAACAAGGGTGACCGTAATTGCTTTTAAGATGACCGTAACTTTCAAAGGATGACCCTCAATTCTAAGAAATATCCGTATTTATATAACCACCTTTTTGTATCAAATGATTAATCGTGTTGGTATAAACATATTAATATGGGAGTATTATCCTATAGGTATCTAGAAAATAAGACGTGCTTCAAATGCAAAGATTATCATATGTATATTTTTTTACAGAAGAGGGTTTAATTTTTAAAATGAATTTGCAAAAAGACATGCAAATGAACATTCTACAAAAGCGCGATACAATGACACCTTACAAGTTTAATGAAAAAAATGCGGTGCTCAGCCTCCAACTGCTCGACAAAAGTTTTTTGTTTGTTTCTGGGATTCCTTTTAATGACGTAATAAAATACACATTTTAAAAAATGCCAATGCATGTACACCCATTTATATTATATTCTCTTCCATTTTGTCGTGCAAATAAAATAACAGAAACATTTTGAAAATATCATAGTGAAGGTGAGCTCCAGCAAAGTAGATCCTTAAAATAGTCTTGTACGAATAACGTCACAAGGCGGAACGTTGTCAATTTGTATATATACAGAAATGTTATTCATACAGTCAGGATTCTACTTCTTCAAAATTATCTCCCTATTACGCCAGTTCATGTTCACAATCGTAGAAATGGAAGCCATTGTAGGGAACGCTTTACCAATTTTGCTCTTGAAAACTGGTAAATTTATCCACAGAGCACCATTACGATCGATCGTTATATGTCAGTTATATTTTAAAAGACAAATGTATCTACTAGCTAATGAGCATCAGTTAATGATCTTGTCTGCATTGATTAAACTTAAAAACTATTGTCTCCATTTTCGAAAATTCTCAAGCATTTAAAAAAAATCTAATTAAATATTTCATTGAAGGGCAGACTTAAATTTTCACAGGTTGAAGATTATAAATCCTAGTTATCGCACACAAGAAAATCATATTTTTTCGAAGATATCCATTTTCATTATCCAAATAATGACTGCCGTCAAGTAGTTACTGTACTTTTAGAAAAAAAATAGCAATTCGAACACACCTACTCTGTTTTTGTGATTCATTAGATAGGTATTTCAATCAACCCATATATTTCATCTTTTCGTTCTGTCATTTTTTAACGTTATAAAGTCGACCTGTAGCTCTGGTATATGAAAATGATATAATCTGAAGCGAGATGTATATCAAATACTCTTGCTTTGTATGTTTTAAAGACAAAATAAACACTCCAAACATGCTCTAACATAAAAAGGTGCACTCGATTTTCTCTTTTTGAAACAATCGTTACCTATTTTGGGGATTTTTTTTCTTGATTCACATAATGGAAGGGCAGACACGAATATTTCTGAACTAAAAGATTGATATTTTCTCCGTCCGTGGTAACAAAAAAAATCGGATGTTATGCATTTTCTACATTTATACCCATGTCGTTGACTTGCCATCTTATTGTTTTGCATTACTATGTAATAGATAAATTGAAAACTTATGCAAATGGTGTTTTTAAAATAAAACACTTCGTAATTGAGATGAAAATTGTCGTTTATTTGTTTCTTTTAACTTTTTAAAATTTTGTTACTATATCAAACACTACAGTAAACATTTGTCGCTTTCTCGATAAACAAAGAGCTTCCATTCTTTTGTTCTATTTCAAAAGTGTTTCCGCCTGCATATATCAAGATAAATTAAGATTTTAATCTGCTTCTTCTGGAACCATACTCGATTACCAAATATTAGCTCCATTTATTGGCATTATGTTTTTTTCTGGTCTGTGCGTTCCGTTTGTCTGTTTGTTTGTCCGTTTGTCCAGCTTCAAGTTAAATAAAATTGAAACTTAGTATACACATTTTCCCTATGGTATGATCTTTTTAATTCTAACGCCAAATTACAGTTTTATCCCATTTTCACAGTCCACTAAACATAGAAAATGATAGTGTAGATGAGGCATTCGTGTACTAGGGTCAAATTCATGTTTCTTCAAATTTTCGTCGTATCGCTGTCAATTTGTGTTGCAATTTTAACGTCGTTATC
Organism: Mytilus trossulus; assembly: GCF_036588685.1. Taxonomy (NCBI): domain Eukaryota; kingdom Metazoa; phylum Mollusca; class Bivalvia; order Mytilida; family Mytilidae; genus Mytilus; species Mytilus trossulus. The sequence goes on from NC_086378.1 coordinate 90,858,558, forward strand.
AATAAATATTTCATTGTTTACTAGAAATATGCAATTTCCTATCATTGTCATAAACCCAAAATACGGCCAATTATATTATAGTTTAAAAAAGAAATTTATGAAACATATTTATATCCTCTAATCGAGCCCCTATTGAGATCGACAAAGTCAGCAAAAAAGCTTTGAATACAATACGGGTATTTCTTAGAATTGATGGTCATCCTATAAAAGTTACGGTCGTCCTATATAAATTACAGTCTGTCGTTACAAATTACGGTCATTTTTTACAAGTTACGGTCATCTTTTAACAATCACGGTCATCCTTGTTTTATGTTACGGTCATCTTGAAAATATTTTGATTATGATTTACGGTCATCTTAGCGATTTTTTCAAAACGAATTTCCCCTTTCATGCGCATTTCTCGGAAGTAGTTAGTGATTTCCGAGTGATTCTTTCATAAATTTACATCGTTTCAATGTATGATTTGTAAAGAAAATTATATAGAAACACTTTAACAGACAATACAGAAACTGACTTTATTTTTCATCCGACATCTTGGGATGACCGTGAATGCAGTTACGGTCATCAGCTTTACCCCAGTGAAACATGTTAAAAACAAATCGTCTGAGAAGATACTATAGGGTCTCTAGTGTTTGTTTTGACTTGTTCGTATTTCTTTTTTTCTCTCTCACAAAAGTCGAATGTGAGTGGTTGTTATCGTTTGTTTGCGATTCTGGTTATGGTTTTTTGATGCATAAGACAGGAATAATAAACAGTTAAGATGGTTATCAATAGAAATTGATTTTAATATCTACATACTGTGACATCACTGAGTGTATCAAAGATATCATGATTTTGACTAATTTATACAAAATTAATGAAATGATTTTCCGTGTGTATAAAATAATGTGGAGTAGTATGGATTCCAGTGAGACTTTATCTTCAGTTTATTGGATCAAAAACAATTGTCAGCTATAAAAGATTCCAAATTGAAAAAAAACCCCAATTCAAACGAAAAATTACAACATTTGCTTTATTGATGACAAAACAGTAAACTAAAAACAACTATAACGGATATAAGAATGATTTATAAAATATCATTTCTTGGGACAGACATATATAGAATAGCATAGTTTAAGGTTCATCATAACCTTTTGGCTAATATGGCCGTATTTACACCACAAATTTTCTCTGAGTACAGACAAACCTTTTCACCTGTAAAAAATTTACGGGATGGCAGGAACTAGATATATAAATTGTAACTGCATTTTATGTTTTAGAAAATCATAAACTTTACTAGATTTTGCTTTCCAGTTTTTTTTTTCGTTCCTGCAGAAGGTGCCAAAAGAAACTAAGTCAGGAAAGAGGTTTGAGAATCTCCCCTCATATAATATCTGTTGTGAGCAGTGTTGATTAAAATAGACACTAGATGAATAATTGACATCTGCAGACAATAGGTGATTTAAACTGTGTAAATGAGTGGACCGTATCAAATGAAACTCAGGTGATTGTTTATTTTGCTATCTTCTGCAGACTAGAAAAAAACTGGACATCAAAATCCAGGTAATTTTTTTTTTATTTTCGGAAACGTATACTTCATATAACTTTTATATATCTAGTTCCTGCCAGGCCTTAAAACTTTCCTAGATGTACCATCTGTACTCATAGTAAATTTTGATGGATAAACACGGCCATATTTTTTAAATTCCTAATGATGAACCTCATCCCATAAGCTTTTACCTTTTTTCAATGTGACAGTGATGTAACAACATAAGAAAAATAACTAACATCAGTTAGAAACTACTTGACATATCAGATCGTAGTGATAAAAAAAACAAGGAAAGGGAAGAAAAAGACACAGGAAACAGATCTGAGTGAACTTGCAGTTACTATTTTTAGTTCTCAATAAAAGGACACAGAACTTGCATTGGGCTTTGTTCACATTTGTAAAAGGTAAGAAACTTCGTTCTTATTTGTAAAAGATTATAGAACTTGATTCTAATTTGAATTATCTCCCATGTGCCACAATAATTTCAAAATCTATATTTGTTATTTTTTCAAGTACAATTTACTCGAATTTAAAGACGTTATGCAAGATATTATGACTATAACACAATTGGCATTTAAACAAACAACTGCGTTAGCAGTTAGTGGGATTTTTGTTTTATCTATCATCGTTCAGATGTTTGTCGTCGTTTTTGTTTTTGTTTTATTTGTCGTCGTTTTATTAAGTGATATTAAGATGATAACACATTATTGACTGCTGTACCCCTATTTTTGACATTTTTACTCTTTGAGTATGTTTGTTTTGTTCATTCATCGATGACAATGTAATGGAATTTGATGCGACTTTCATACAAGTGAGAGGTTTAGCTAGCTATAAAACCAGGTTCAATCCACCATTTTCTACATTAGAAAATGCCTGTACCAAGTCAGAAATATGACAGTTGTTATCCATTCGTTTGATGTGTTAAGACTTTTGATTTTGCCTTTTGCCTTTTGATTTTCCTTTTTGAATTTTCCTCGGAGTTTAGTATTTTTGTGTTTTTACTTTTTGTAGTATTTAGATGTACAGGACAAGCACAGTTGATATCACAAAATTGCATTCCTCGAAAAAGAATGGAATTAACACTTTCGTAATGTACTGGGTGTGAAGTACTCAATAGGATTGACTTTCACCAGGAACCCCCAAAACCAAAATATTTGAAACCGCGAATTGGATTGACTTTCAACAGAAATAACCAAACCGAAATATTTGAAATACAGATAATCAGAAAGAAAAGATGAATTCATCAACTCTGTCTGAGGATACGACTACCACATGTTGTACAGCGAGATGGTTAGCTAGCTATAAAACTACGTTCAATCCACCTTTTTCTACCTGAAAACATGTCTTATTCAAATCAGGAATTTGTGAGTTGTTATCGATTCGCGTGAGGTGTTCGTGCTTTTGATTTTGCAATTTGATTAGGAATTTTTTTTGTGATTTTTCTTTTTATCCACCTTTTGAAACTGATAACAAAATTTTTTAAAGATGTCAATTTAAATGCAAATGTAGCTAGCACATAACATATATAAAAATTCATTCAGTATTATAAATGTTTGTGCAAGAATCACATCAATAATGTCTATTTCAAGATCTACTTTCAATAACATTTCTTCATCACTAAATTCTCTTTTTTGTTTGTTTAGGCATAACGGTTTCACGAAGTATACGAAAAATGTTGACGCACATTTTAATTATATGCTAATTCTTTGCTTTCATAAGAAATGAGAGAATATTACGAAATCAAATGGTTCGTTTTCTTCAGCTATTTAATTCAGCATTTGTAGCATAAAGTAAAATCACAAAAATACTGAACTTAGAGGAAAATCAATTCGGAAAGTCCATAATCACATGACAAAATCAAATAACAAAACGCATCAAAAACGAATGGACAAGAACTATCATATTCCTGACTTGGTACAGGCATTTTCAAATGTAGAAAATGGTGGATTAAACCTGGTTCTATAAAGCTAACCCTCTCACTTTAATGACAGTCTCATCAAATTCCGTTATATTTACATTGTTGCGTTAAATAAACACAATAAATAAAATAGTCAAAATATGGGTACATCAGTCATCATCGTATAACAATTTTAAGAGGGGACAATTTTACAGAACACAAAAACATCTACTATCTACGAACACATTCATTGATTTGAGTGTCTGACGTCAGACAATTTTATAAATGAACCCCCTCTGTAGATATTTTTGCGGAGACATAAGAAGAATTTGGAACTTTGATTCAGTATATAGGAAAAGGAAACGGGGAATGTGTGAACAACCCGACCAACGAGCAGAAAAAAATAACAAGGCCACTTATAGGTCTTCAACGCAAGGAGACAATTTCTTTTTCGGATTCATGTAAATATTTTATGGCTGGAACAGTCTGATACACCATTGGTGTGGCAGATGCCTTTCCATTTTTTACACAAGATACTGATAAAAATATAATTCCTTTTAACTGCTTGAATCTGGTATTTTGCCGTTTCACATTATTTATTTGAAATAAGTAATAATTATAAATTTTGATTTATAAAGGAAACATATATTCAAAATTATACCGTTGTTCAACCTCTATGTCAAAACGTTAATGCTACAGATCTTTCTTTAAATTTCGAGAAATTTCATATGTTTGTTTTTCAATCTGTAATGCATATTTTCCCTTTTTTATGCATTAGAATAGAAATTACAGTAACATTTATGTGTTTAACAATATTCCTGGAAACCCTGAATCCCATGCAGGTTATGGTATCACGCATTAGTAGACAACAGTAATGATAACGAAAGCAGTTACGGCTGTATGGTTCATCGAAGTGTAAACCAAGGGGAATTCATATATACCAATCCGATTCAGGTATTTTTCGATTATATAAGAATTATCAGCTCTAAATATTTCTAGTGGGTTTGGGAATTTTATTTAACGAGCATCAATGACAATAAATTGTCGAAATTTGCATTTGGTGCAGAATAAAAGTAACAATAGTATACAGCGTTGAAAATCAGGGTTACACACTATTTAAACCTGATTGAAACACATCAATTTTAAGAGAAAAAACAATTAACAACAAAAACACTGAATTGCAACAAAAACAAACGCCAACTTACATAGAAACTGACTATTTGATAAAAACTGCTAAATGCCCGACTAGGTACAGATCATTTTAAGTAAAATGGTTGATTGAACCTGGTGTAATGGCAAACCATACCTCCTTCTCATATGGCAATGTTAAAGCATATATCACTAAAATCACAACACTATGTGACAGCAGTACAATAAATAAATAATTACAGCAACAGCACACCACACCACAAACCACAGACAGTGACGAATTTTTTATACCTATATGTAATCTTGAAATTCATACAATTATTTAAAACGAGATCCAAATAATTACAACTATATGAATCGGGTTCCAAATATTTACAAATATTTTCCTAACGCTAGTCGAAATTATTATCTGATTATGGCGGTATGAATGCTAGTGACGACGTCATAACTGTATGGACTAAAACAAAACCTTTTCATGGAAATTTGATATCAAATTGACTATACTGACAGACAAGACATATCTGAAATGTTCCAAAAATACAGAATTTAAACCACAAGCAATCAGACAAAACACAATATCCAACTGCCCCCTAAATTAACGCTACTAAATAACATGAATCTTGGATGTCTAAATACCGAGATACGCCGTATAGCGATGCAAATTCACACTCGACAAAACAATCATAGTTAGTAATAGATTGCATTCGGTACTTAGCGGACCACCTAGATGTGTTAAAAATGTAGTAAGGGAGTTTAGACACGAACATATCGTAAAGATCAACCAATACGTAATGGTACACAGAAAAACATTAGAAGCGTTAATGTTAGATCAACTAAAACACGTTACATTTCCCTTCTTTACCTTCCAGATAAGAAACCTTTCAACTTGTCAATTTTTCATTACGACAAGAACAACAAGTAAACCCCAGCAACCTGTTTCAGTTATATTTTTGCTCTTTTATCAGCAAAATTCTTTTCAACGTGGACGTCTTAATAAATAAATCAAAGCGTTTTTATCTATGTTCTCTTTACAATGTCGGTCACATGATATATAAATGGCGGTAACATCTGTGACCATGTGACAAGGTGAACAACAACTATCTAATCACTTCCATCTACCTGATTTTGTAAATTAAGATAGTTGATAGATTTTTCTATGAATACATTCAATTAAATGACAACACGTTTTGTCTGAAATCTGAGATTTACAAAGATTTATGGTATTCTTTACGTGTTGACTGCACGTCAGTCATAATGACTTTTTATAAGATCAATGGTGGAAGAGTAAACAGGTACTTTGTAATTCGATTTTAAATAAAAAATGCATGACTTATTTGAACTAAAATTAAACTAATCAACCTTATTTTATTATATATTTTCCATTCTGTATGTCTATCTGTTTATGACAATTGGTAGAAGTCAAAATAACATGATATTTGTGCAGGGTATGGAAGTGTTAATTGAGAAAACCGTTTACTATGTGAATAAGCGATACCGGTATTTATTTATAACACAACGTTGACTGCTGTAGGTGGCACGGTAGTATTTCCTGGCCATAAGGGATAATGATAGCCTTTTTAGAATTTTCACCACTTTCTAACACTGCAAAAAATTCTACATTCACAGTTAACTGAAGTACTTTCATTTTACCATTCAGAAATGAATTTGGATATGTACCATGACCGTTTACTTTTTTTGCTATTTTTAAAATCCTAATGCCACTAGTACTTTTAGGTCTCTTATGGTGCAGTGAATGCAAAATTAAAAAAAATTCTCAAAAATTCATTTTCATCTGTATATAAAATTATTTCATATTTTTCTACACCTGATTCATCACTCAGTTTGGGAAAGTATGTTCAGTTGATACTGGGTTTTTTTCCCAATCACACTGTTTAGATACATTTACCTAAGTAGGGTACACAAAAGAGCAACCTAAATTCTGGAAAGCAAATACTACCGTGCCACCTTAACCAAGACATAACAAACTTGAAACCAGTCATGACAACTATGATGCATAGACTTCTTATTTTGGAACATATTACAATAAAGAATACTAGTCTGCACTCATTTCTTACCCAAAAAAAATGAAACATTACATCCCTACCCCATCTGGCAGATTTTCACTTTTTTTTCATCTTACCATTTTTACTTAAGGAGTGAACAAAACCCAAATATATGATGTTTCAAATCAACACAGAAGTCAAACATGATGATTCAGGAGGAATTAGTGGATTGCCAACTCTGTTTATGGTTAATCTGACTGAAAGAAACAGTTTTAGCACCAAATCATGAAAACTGGTATTAAAGTCCATTCCACATTTTACAGCATGCCTTATATTACTTTAAACATTTTCAGATTATGAGAATAATACAACAAGAGTCTTTAGATTGCAGTTAACTATTATTCCAAAATCTGTTTGACAATACATGTACTAGAACACATCTCTAAGTTGGCTGTTTGTCTATTTCTCATGTATGCATTAAGTTAAATTATGTCCCCTTACATAATCAATTTGCCTTTATTGTGCTTTTCACTGTCAGAAAATCTTAAAAACTAATGGTATTTGCATGGAAAATGAATAAACCATTTAATCTTGCTGATATAACATCATAAATACATTCTTTGTCAAAAATAAGGTCTATTTAAAGTAAAGAAACCCCTATTTCTATCTCTATTTCAGACCAGTATGAGAGCTTAATGAATAAGTAAGGACCCCTTAACCACTTACTAGTTCTCCAAAAGCTCCAACTGGTGTCATGTTACATCAGAACTACAAATTAAACCTCAAGAAAACTAGTATAGCTGTATTTGTGTTGAAAAAAATAAGAAATTATGCAATTTATTTATTAAGGTGAAAATAATAGGATGTACATGCAACCGAAGAATGTCGCGTCTCAAATTTCAGTGGTTGCACATGTGTCAGACACTGCGAAAAGTCAAAGCGAGCATTTATAATTAAAAATGTAGTGCAAGTTACATAAAAATAATGAATTTCTACTTTCTAGGTAAATTTTTACATTATTACCTACAGATCAAGCAAAATTTGCTGAATCAGCAATTTTTACTCTCAGGGGTGGAATTTAAGGCTTGTTTTTATCATAGTTGCCCTTAATCAACTTTGTATTGATAAACTTACAAATTGCATAGGTAAAAAAAGTTCCTTTATTGATTTAGTGTAAAAATATATATCCTCCTTAACCAAGACATAACAAACTTGAAACCAGTCATGACAACTATGATGCATAGACTTCTTATTTTGGAACATATTACAATAAAGAATTCTTGTCTGCACTCATTTCTTACCCAAAAAAAATGAAACATTACATCCCTACCCCATCTGGCAGATTTTCACTTTTTTTTCATCTTACCATTTTTACTTAAGGAGTGAACAAAACCCAAATATATGATGTTTCAAATCAACACAGAAGTCAAACAAGATGATTCAGGAGGAATTAGTGGATTGCCAACTCTGTTTATGGTTAATCTGACTGAAAGAAACAGTGTTAGCACCAAATCATGAAAACTGGTATTAAAGTCCATTCCACATTTTACAGCATGCCTTATATTACTTTAAACATTTTCAGATTATGAGAATAATACAACAAGAGTCTTTAGATTGCAGTTAACTATTATTCCAAAATCTGTTTGACAATACATGTACTAGAACACATCTCTAAGTTGACTGTTTGTCTATTTCTCATGTATGCATTAAGTTAAATTATGTCCCCTTACATAATCAATTTGCCTTTATTGTGCTTTTCACTGTCAGAAAATCTTAAAAACTAATGGTATTTGCATGGAAAATAAATAAACCATTTAATCTTGCTGATATAACATCATAAATACATTCTTTGTCAAAAATAAGGTCTATTTAATGTAAAGAAACCCCTATTTCTATCTCTATTTCAGACCAGTATGAGAGCTTAATGAATAAGTAAGGACCCCTTAACCACTTACTAGTTCTCCAAAAGCTCCAAAAAACTGGTGTCATGTTACATCAGAACTACAAATTAAACCTCAAGAAAACTAGTATAGCTGTATTTGTGTTGAAAAAAATAAGAAATTATGCAATTTATTTATTGAGGTGAAAATAATAGGATGTACATGCAACCGAAGAATGTCGCGTCTCAAATTTCAGTGGTTGCACATGTGTCAGACACTGCGAAAGTCAAAGCGAGCATTTATAATTAAAAATGTAGTGCAAGTTACATAAAAATAATGAATTTCTACTTTCTAGGTAAATTTTTACATTATTACCTACAGATCAAGCAAAATTTGCTGAATCAGCAATTTTTACTCTCAGGGGTGGAATTTAAGGCTTGTTTTTATCATAGTTGCCCTTAATCAACTTTGTATTGATAAACTTACAAATTGCATAGGTAAAAAAAGTTCCTTTATAGATTTAGTGTAAAAATATATAACCTCCTTAAGGTGGCACGGTAGTATTCCTGGCCATAAGGGATAATGATAGCCTTTTTAGAATTTTCAACACTTTCTAACACTGCAAAAAATTTTACATTCACAGTTAACTGAAGTACTTTCATTTTACCATTCAGAAATGAATTTGGATATGTACCATGACCGTTTACTTTTTTTGCTATTTTTAAAATCCTAAGGCAACTAGTACTTTTAGGTCTTTTATGGTGCAGTGAATGCAAAATTTAAAAAAATTCTCAAAAAATCATTTTCATCTGTAAATAAAATTATTTCATATTTTTCTACACCTGATTCATCACTCAGTTTGGGAAAGAATGTTCAGTTGATACTGTATTTTTTTTTCCAATCACACTGTTTAGATACATTTACCTAAGTAGGGTACACAAAAGAGCAACCTAAATTCTGGAAAGCAAATACTACCGTTCCACCTGTACCCCTTATTTTGACATTTTGACTCGAAATTTCGTTCGTTTTGTTCGCAAATCATGTGTCAATATAGTGGAATTTGATGTAACTGTCATACAAGTGAGAGGTTCAGCTAGCTATAAAACCAGATTTAATGAGCCGTTTTTCTAAATAAGAAAATGCCTGTTCCAAGTCAGTAAGTAGTTATCAAAGGTACCAAGAATATGATTTAATACACAAGACGCGCGTTTTGTCTATATAAGACTCATTAATGAAGTTCAGATCAAAATAGTTGTAAAGCCAAACAAATACTAAGTTGAAGAGCATTGAGGACCCAAAATTCCAAAAAAGTTGTGCCAAATACGGCTAAGGTTATCTATTCCTGGGATAAGAAAATCCTTGGTTTTTCGAAAAATTCAAAGTTTTGTAACAGGAAATTTATAAAAATGACCACATAATTTTTATAATAGTAAAATGACAGTTGTTTGGTGTATTTGAGCTTTTGATTTTGCCATTTGATAAGGGACTTTTTGTTTTGAATTTTACATGGAGATTGATTTTTTTGCTGTGTTTGAATATGCTTTTTTCAGAACTTAGATTTGGTTGGGATTTAAACTATATGTTGAAATTTTATATATCCATAATAAATCTAGCGTTGTTTGTCGTTTTAAGTTGATGAACTTGATTATGGTCCTTTAAACGACATTGAAAGGCAGTGAACAATTGTTTTTAGACTCCATTGATTAATAGTTAATAAAACACCTAAAGTTCACCCTGTTGTCAGGTTAAGTAAATCAGATTTGAAATGTATTGAGACTAGTATTTTTTTAATATTTTACTTATTTTTTTCTTATTGAGTGTCTTAATATTAGCAATTTCATATTAGAAATTATCGCTACTCTTCCTAAGAAATGGTTCTCCCTTTTCACACATAGACGGAATATGTATTAGCATAAGTATCATCGCCATTTCCGTAATAATTCATGTAATAACAAGCAAGGTTTTCTATAAACAGAATCCGTGTAACGAGGATAATAAGTGTAGAGTCGATAATAGATTATTTTAGCTGTATTTGGTAAGACCTTTCTGAATTTTGGATATGCGCTTCAATTTCTTTCTTTGTTTGGCCTTTTTCATTATTTTTTTTTATAAAAATTGGTAAAATTGGTAAATTGCTGAAGATATAAGATAAAAATGATTTTGTTCATTAAAAATGCTGGTACTAAGATGACCGATGTTGTCAAATTCGAGGTAAATAAAAAAGACAAAAGACAAATGAGGAAGATGTATTAGTGGTTTCTTGGATCTCCAGTCTAGGAGTGCATCAATTATTTCCAATGACAAACTCTATTTATGCGCTTGAATTTTTACTTGATAACATTTTTGTTCGCTTTGGAGATTCCGTTTATCGTCAAGTTATTGGAATTCCAATAGGAACTAACTGTGCACCACTTATTGCGGACCTGTTTTTGTATTGTTATGAGTTACAATTTATGACTAAAATTAGCAAAGACCCATCAAAACAACATTTGATACAAAAATTTAACAATACTTTTAGATATTTGGATGATATATTGGCTCTCAATAATGACGACTTCAGTATGTATACTAAAGAAATTTATCCTGTAGAACTTTCTTTAAATAAAGCTAATGATAACAATGACCACTGCCCTTTCATCGATCTTGATATATATATCATAAACGGGAAGCTTAATACAAAAATTTATGATAAAAGAGATGATTTGTCATTTCCTATTGTTAATTATCCATTTTTAGATGGTGACGTTCCCTTGTCTTTTAGCGAGAGAAATTTATGTATTACTGATAAATTATTACACCAGGGTTTTCGATATCACAAACTGGTCAAAACATTTACTAAATTTTATCACCGGTATAAGGAAATAATTCGTAAATATAACTCAACATGCAGACAACTTATACGTTCAGGTATTTCACATCCAATTTTTTATGGAAATATTCTTTATAAAGCACAAAAATATCAGTATTCTCCTCAGAAACTAACAAAACCTTTAAAAAGACTTATTAAAAGGGGATATAGTTACGATACTGTTGTCAGGTCATTAAAGATTGCATATTTTGGCTTTAACATTGATTCACTGATAGGGTCTTTGCATCGGACTTAAACACATTTATTTCTAAAAAAAAAACAGTTGTTGGCATGACACGGGTTATGTTCTTCTCATATATTTTATGATAGTATGATACTAAACCCCTAACGGGAGGGATTGTACCTGATATTCATATGATGAAGACATATTCTTTCAATCAGTTTAATTGAGGTCTGGAGCTAGCATGTCAGTTAACTGCTAGTAGTCTGTTGTTATTTATGTATTATTGTCATTTTATTTATTTTCTTTTGTTACATCTTTTGACATTGGACTCGGACTTCTCTTGAACTGAATTTTAATGTGCGTATTGTTATTCTTTTACTTTTCTACATTGGCTAGAGGTATAGGGGAGGGTTGAGATCTCAAAAACATGTTTAACCCCGCCGCAATTTCGCGCCTGTCCCAAGTCAGGAGCCTCTGGCCTTTGTTAGTCTTGTTTGATTTTAAATTTTAGTTTCTTGTGTATAATTCGGAGTTTAGTATGACGTCCATTATCACTGTACTATTATGCATATTTTTAGGGGCCAGCTGAAGGACACCTACGGGTGCGGGAATTCTCGCTACATTGAAGACCCATTGATTGACTTCGGCTGTTGTCTGCTCTATGGTCGGGTGGTTGTCGCTTTGACATATTCACCATTTCCTTTCTCAATTTTATTGTTTATTGTTTTCTTTGCTTAGTTGAATTATGGTCATTGAACAGTAACGTGTTAAAGAGAAACTACAGCATCCTGATTAGTTGTATTTCGGTGTTGCATTTTCTAGTTTGGGTTAAATTTTAATGAAATATGAAGTATATCCCAAAAACAATACATATGTAGCGTATAGAAGCAGTCATATAGTCATATAGAGAAAAGCATCTTGGCTTTTATTCGGTTTTCAGACGGTGTTTAATATTACATATTGTATGATGGTGTAAACGTTAGGAAAATCAATGATTTCGATATTTTAGTTTTGAAACTTCCGAAAGTCGTATTGAGTTCTTATGGATCCCGCATATACTATTAGTGTCACTAGGGAAATAAACAGTGTTACAATATTTCTGTAAAGTCTCTTCCATTGTACAATATTTTTGTTTGTTAATCTAACCAAAGAGGTTGATCAAACAGGGTAAAACCGGAATCTTGGGCGGCCATATAAACATGAGAAAAGATCTTTAAACAGCCATACAAACTTAAAAATATATCATGGGACAGCATGCAATAGTTATCAAAGGTACCAGAATTATAATTTTGTATGCCAGACGCGCATTTCGTCTACATAAGACTCATCAGTGACGCTTATATCAAAATATTTATCAAGCCAAACAAGTACAAAGTTGAAGAGTATTGAGAATCCAAAATTCCATGGACAAAATACAAATTCGGAGTAACAAACTAAAACTGAGGAAAACGCATTAGATATAAGAGAAGAACAACAACACAACATTAAAAAGTAACACACAAAGAAACGGACTGAGCATTAGACAAAATCCTATGAGAATAACAAATATAACATCAAAACCAAATACATGAATTTGGGATAGTTAAGTACCGTAACACGTATTATAGTAATGTGAATACACACTCAAAAATAAGAGAGAGAAAAAACGACACAACGGAAACAAACTATAATATAACAATGGCCATATTCCTGACTAGGTACAGGACATTTTTAAAGGAAAAAATGATGGGTTGAACGTAGTTTTGTGGCATGTCAAACCTCCCTCTTTTATGGCCATGTGAAATATAACATAAAAATGACAACACAACATCACAAGACTACAATATAAATAAATTGAAGAATATAATTGACAACGAAACACAAAGAAAGTGTTGACTACTGGACTGGTGATACCCTCGGGGACGAAACGTACACTAGCAGTGGCATCTACCCAGTCGTGTTAATAGTTATCAAAGGTACAAGGATTATAATTTAGTTCGTAAGACGCGCGTTTCGTCTACTTAAGACTCATCACTGACGCTCATATCAAAATATTTATGAAGTCAAGCAAGTACAAAGTTGAAGAGACTGGAGTATTCAAAATTCCAAAATGTTGTGCCAAATATAAACCTCCAAATAGATTTGGAAAAGCCATTTAAACTTGAAAATAGATCATTCGAACCCTCATAAACACGAGAATAGATCTTTGGACAGCCACACAAACATAAGCATAGATCTTGTTAAAGTGAAACAAACATAAAATAGATCGTGCAAAAGCCACACAAAATTAAGAATATATCTCGGGACAGCAATACTAATATGAGGACAAATATTGGAACCGCCATTTAAGGTGGTATGGGAGTCTCAAATAAAAATGATAGAATTTGTTCATACTTTGCCAAAACGTAGTATCTATTGATATAAGTTGAAATATACAGTCCGCCAAAAGTTAAGCACCACCTATTTTTATTGCATAGATTTTTTTTCAAATTCAAAAAATCAATTATTCCACGAAAAAAAGAAATCAATCATATAGCAATTTCGCTAATGTATACCATAAACAAACCAGAAATGTAATTTAAGTCACTTATGAAAGTTCTATGCATGTAGGTTTTCCGTTCATAGAAATAGTGTAAATTACACAATTCAGAAACAGAATTTAAGTTTCACTGTGATTTTATTTTTTTACAACAATTGATCACCCAATATTATTAAAATTTTCCACAGATAAGCTTTGGTATGTTCGGCAAATTTAATGTCAATATTTGAGTCAATAGCATGTGTAACAACCTCACTTCCGGTACAGTTTCATAACACGACGTATTATTCTCGGTGCAAGCCTTCAATCTTTAGTTTAGGAAAATCTGTTGCATTAAACAACAAATACCACTTTTAGATCGACAAAATATTGTGAAGGTGGATCTCTGTGATTGAGATTTCCACCAATGACATCTCAGACATGTTTGATAGGGCTTATGTATGGGGACATGGAAGGCTAAAAAATAGTGAAAATGGCTTGTTGTTCTTTAGACTCGGTTAAAATCCTTGCCCTACGTGTTCTAGCGTTGTCGTTCATGTACAAGGGTCTTGGCAATGTAGACGCAAGTTGGGGATCATTAAAATGAGGGACTACAATGTTTTGAGGCACCAAATCTCCGTATGTCTGTACGTTTATGTTACCCTGCAGAATATGCGTTCCCAGCTTATAAGGGTATAAGAAGCAATCCCGAACTGGAACACCACCAGCACTGAATGCAGTCCTTGTGCAAACATTGTGTTTGGTCATAAGCCGTTTTTCCCCCCGCGAAATTCGTATAATGGCGTCTACTAGCAGTAAAAGAAACTGACTACCATCTGAACAATGAGTGTTTTCTCAGCTTCTCATGTTCAAGCATAGATAGTTATTATCCCATTAAAACCTGACAGTAGAGTGCCTACCTGTAAGTACAGGTCTCTATACACCAAGACTTGCTTTTCGGTTGCCTCTGAGAAGTTGACTGACCAATGCACGAACACTAACACTACCACCTGGAGAAACAGTGAATTTGTAAACGCGCAGATGACTTTTGATAAGAGGTTGCTTGACTGCTTTATCGAAGTTCAATCTTTTTGGTCGTAATGGATTTTCTTAGGGTATGTTGAAGGTAATTCATAACACAAAACATTAATATTTGTTTCGCAATAGTTATAAAAATATTGCCAGTTATATTTCGGTGGTGCTTAACTTTTGGCGGACTGTATATATAATAAAAATGATAGGTCACCGCGCATTTTTTCAAGCTACAAGACGCGACAAAATGACACATTTTATAAGGATTATACAGGAAAAAACACCGTTTTGTGGTTAGAAACTAAACAAAATGATAGAATTGTTAAATACTTAAGGAAAAGATAGCTTTCAGACAATGCTTTGAGAATTTCAAAAGAAAAGATAGGGTCACCATGAGTTCTTTCCGTAAAAAATACAAAATAGGGAAATTCCATAAAGAATCTTTCAGGAAATGCACTATTTTAGAGTTACTTCCCCTTAAAATGGCAATCTAAAAAAAATAAAAAACAAACAAAAATAATTAATTTTGCAAAAATATTTATTATTTATTATCTTATAAATTGGTTCTTTTAAATGAAAATTCATATTAAATATATGCATTCCTGCATCAAATGTTGCTAACTTGATAGAAAATCTGGACCTTTGGTTCACTGTTTTTTACAATCCAAGATGGAGGAAGACACCCATACCAGCTTAAGCCTGCGAGTTTATCTTTGGAATATTATTTTTTTGTATTCTGATCTATAACCATTAAGAAGGTTCATGTGCTAACTATCTTTATATAAAAACAGGTTAAGAGAACTTATATTTCATAGGAATTTCATATTTCAATGATGACGGGTGTGTTTATTCTTAGTATAAATAAACTCATCATAGATACCAGGGTTCAATTTTGTGTTTACGACAAACGCGCGTTTCGTCTACAAAAGACTCACCAGTGACGGTCGAATCCAAAAAAAGTTACAAAGGCCAAATAAAGTTGAAGAGCATTGACGACCAAAATTCCTTAAAGTTTTGCCTGTGACAATTTAATATATTGCAACTTTTTCCATGATTAAAGTGGTTATAAATTTTCTTAGACATAATCAAAGTTTTTATAACACCTACTGTTCGAGCCATTTATAAACTCTGACCTAATATAAAACCAGGAAGACAGAAAATACGTCAAAGCTATGACAGACACTAAACATGCATTTATGGTCTCTAATGATCTAAAAAGTCCATAGAATTGTACGTAGAAAACTACAAGTAATTAAAGATTAATCACTCAATATTCATAAAAAAAATCATTTTGATTGAATTAGTAGTTAACATTAAATAAACACATGACTCCAAATCATTACTAGTGATGTTCATCTTTAAGATAACATCAGTTACATTGTACTAAATAAATTAACGGTTACAATGTATTTTAAAACTTGTTATTAGTCCCGATGCTCTGAATACTTGTACTGAAAGCTCAATACTAAATAATTACAGGAAACCAAATACCAGATACCTTACCGTATAGCGGGTTATTTTCGCGGGTGTAAAATTTCGCGATTTTCATTGAACAAGGTATACGAAATATTTTGGCGGTTATTATTTTGGCGGATTAAAAACTTTTATTAATACCTTTGTATGTACACTTTTAATTTGGCGGAATTTATTTTGGCGATTAAGTTCTGTCCGCGAAAATAAGCGAAAATTTGCACCCCGCGAAAATTACCCGCTATACGGTATCATATGACAATTATGGAGACCATTGCTGAGAAACGAGGATTTGAGCCGACCTCAAAACGAATCCAGATTATGCAATGGGGGGGGGGGGGGGTTGATTTACATCTACGCTCAACATCGCAACCGTAAAAATTGCATTACTGGTATTTTATTTTAGTATAATTTTTTCATATATTTATATTTATATCTTTAAGTCTCTAAGAAAACATGTAAGATTTCAGCTGCTTTTGGGGGAAAAGGGAGGCAAATTAGGTACTGTTATGTCAAAGACTTTAAATAATTGTGTTAGAATGTAGAACATTTTGCCAATTTCAATAGTCAAATGTCAACTCTTCTCTGAAATTATAAGCAATGACAGGCAGACATAGCGTATATAAATGTAATTTCAGTTACGAAATTGAACTGAATACGTGTATTTTGTCAACGAACATGAAAACAATTCAATTTATCTCAGATATGGTCATAATTTTTGACAGCTACAGACGTCTTCCAGATTTTTTTTACACGGTTGTCATTTTCACTTTAACGACAACCTTTGCATACTATATGTCCCATTTCTTATATACGCTAATATTGTAGTTGTTATCCAAAAATCCGTAAGTATTTGTTTTAGCTTTAGTTTTTGCAGCAAATCATTGTTTTTGTTCCTTTCATTTCTTCATAAAGTTGATGGTTTTGAATTGTGACCCGGATTTGTTTTTGCTTAACCGTTAATCTATGCCTATTGAACAGTGGTATACTACTGTTGCCTTTATAAATACCAAAAATATCGAAGAATGATTCTGATTTTTAACCCTTGGTATGTTTCGTCCAACTTTAGTTTTTAATGATTCCCGTCCACTATATTAGGTTCCAGTAATAACAGAAATCGATAGACATCAGTTTTACAAAAGTGAGTGTGTAATTGTTACATTTGATCATTTGAAATAAAGATTGATTGATTGATTGTTGGTTGCTTAACGTCCAGTGAATTGAAAGAAAGAAGGTGAATTGTGGTTATTGCAGTGTTAAACAAAACATAGAGATCTCTCTTGTAAAATCTTTCTGAAATTTTAGGTCCTCAATGTTATTCAGCGTCGTATTTTATTTTTGCCTTCTTTACCTTCGTGATTCGAGCGTCCTTAATGAGTCTTATGCAGATTAGGAGCCTGACTACCGTACATATTATAGGCATGACATCTCTGGTGAATTATTTTAACCGAACTCAATTAGGTTGACACATTTTATTTATTTATTTGAACGTGTAGTACTGTTCTATAAATAAATCGAAGGGAAATAAAGTGACCTTTGTTTGACTCCCAGCTACTATTATTCGATGAATACAGCGAGTCAAATACAAAATACTCAACTACAAAAAAGAGCATGGAATTATTATATTCAATATGATACTCCCATGCAAGTACGATCACATAACACCAATGATTAAGTCAATTTTTTTTGTTGCCTTTAACTCCTCGATGTCAATATAAATAAAGACAACAGTAGTATACCGATGTTCAAAACTCATAAATCGATAGACAAAAACAACTCCGGGTCATACACCAAAACTGAGGGAAACGCAACTAAGCATTAGACAAAATCCGGTGCGAATAACAAATATAACATCAAAACTAAATACATGAATTTGGGATAGAAAAGTACCGTGACACTTCTTATAATAATGTGAATTCACACTCAAATATAAGAGGAAACAAACGACACGAAAGAAACACAACGTTAAAATGTAACACACACAGAAACGAACTAAAATATAACAATGACCATATTCCTGACTTAGTACAGGACATTTTAAAAAGAACAAAATGGTGGGTTGAACCTGGTTTTGTGGCATGCCAAACCTCCCTCTTGTATGGCCATGTAGAATATATCATTAAAATGACAACACAACATTACAGGACTACAATACAAATAAATAGGAGAACACAATTGACAAATGACCACACGAATAATAGCTAACAAAAGGCAACAGTTTTTTTTTATTACGCCAGAAGTGCATTTTGTCCACACAAGACTAACTGGTGACGCCCAGATACAAAAGTTTGAAAGCCGAAACAAGTACAAAGTTGAAAAGCATAGAGGACCAAAAGTTCAAAAGAAAAGTTGTGCCAAAAACGCCCAGGGTTTTCTGTAAGGTACCAGAACATCCCTATTATTTAGAATAATTTATACTTTTGAAAACTTTTTTAGTATGTGAGCAAGGGTTTGTACGAAGAGGAACACGCCTGACTACAAAACTTGTTAATTTCTGTAAACTGATGCGAGAACTTCGATCTGAAAATGCATGCGAACTACTCCTACATGTTTTTGAATAGTTTTGTAAAAAGTATATCTGCCTTATTGTAATTATAAATATTAAACTAAATAATTTAGAATTTTTAACTAATTTCATATAGTACCATTTCATTGTCTTTTTATTTTATCATACCCCTTTTTCATTAATCTGTTTTATTATTCAGTTGTTTATCAGTCAATATAATGGTATAGTTTTATAAGATACTTTAACACGAGCATCACTGAAGAGACATGTATTGTCGAAATGCGCATCTGGTGCAACAAAATTGGTACCGTTGATTTTATTACTACCACTGGGTCGATGCCTCTGCTGGTGGACTATTAGTCCCCGAGGGTATCACCAGCCCAGTAGCCAGTACCTAGGTACTGGCATGAAAATACGGATTTTTTGTGTTTTTAAAATTTGCTGTTACAAAATATTAAAAATTATTATAAATTAAGGAATGTATCCCCCTCATGCAAAGCTCTGATTCCTTTCACGAATTTGGCTATACTTTTTGGACCTTTTGGATTATAGCTCTTCATCTTTTATATAAGCTTTGGATTTCAAATATTTTGGCCACGAGCATCACTGAAGAGACATGTATTGTCGAAATGCGCATCTGGTGCAACAAAATTGGTACCGTTGATTTTATTACTACCACTGTGTCGATGCCTCTGCTGGTGGACTATTAGTCCCCGAGGGTATCACCAGCCCAGTAGCCGTACTGGCATGAAAATAAGGATTTTTTGTGTTTTTAAAATTTGCTGTTACAAAATATTAAAAATTATTATAAATTAAGGAATGTATCTCCCTCATGCAAAGCTCTGATTCCTTTCACGAATTTGGCTATACTTTTTGGACCTTTTGGATTATAGCTCTTCATCTTTTATATAAGCTTTGGATTTCAAATATTTTGGCCACGAGCATCACTGAAGAGACATGTATTGTCGAAATGCGCATCTGGTGCAACAAAATTGGTACCGTTGATTTTATTAAATCAGATTTCATCTTTTAAATGTTATAAAAGATTGTTTTCCAAATGCTAAATTTCTTAATGGGCCTTCCTATTTTATTGTAAATACTTTATATGTAAATTAATGTAAAGCGCTTAAGGTATTTTTTTATATTTAAGTATGCAATGTTAAAATACTGTTTAATAATTAAAATGATGATAAGAAATATTTACTACACTATTATTCGTTTCTCTCTAGATAAATCTAAAAAAAAAATATATGTTTTTTTTTTATTATAATCAATATTTTAAATACAAAAATTCAATTAAAGGTGTTCTATAAAAGAAAATTTATAATTGTTTTGAATATCTTCTTGCGTTTAGAATTCAAGATTTTAAAATGGCTGTTAAATTGACGAAAATCAAATTACATTGCACCTTTTCATTCTTTAAATGTCTTTTGATTTTGTCGTTTTCATGACGTGTGCTTTAGATTGGAGTGTCGTTTTCTCGGCACGTGCTTTAGTTCGGGGTGACGTTTATGTTAATCACGCATTTATTTAAACAATTTTGAATGTTTCCCTTAACGTGCAGCTTTATGACCAAGACACGTGTCTCTCTTTTAATTCAGAATAATTGTGGCCAACGAGCGTGTAAAATAAACAGGTGTATCGACGCGACAGGTGGAAATTTCTTTATATTTATAAAGTCATTGAAGCATTGTCCCATAGAACGACTGTATCCAAATATAAATTTCCTAAAGTAAGATTTGTCTGAATAAATGATGATTTATGAAAAAGTTCATGGCAGTTTGTTGCTATTTTCATCCCTATATCATTCTCATAGTCAATCCATTAAATTTTAGAAATGAAAAGTTGAAATGTTAAAAATTTAAGACAAAATAAGTTACTAGAAAGCACATTTTAAATGGGTAAAAGATAAAAGAAAAGATGCATAAATATGACCTGCTGTTTATTAGCATATGCACATTTTTTTTCAAGTGTTATTCCATTTTATTTTTGTCATAAAATTTCTTTATTATAAGTCTGGATTTACTTTGTTCCTATATTATTCATATCTATTTATACTGCAACTTATTTGACAGTGCCTTTATATAAACTAGTAATTAAACCTTTAGTTTTCTCGTTTGAATTGTTTTACATTATCATATCGGGGCCTTTTATAGCTGACTATGCGGTATGGGTTTTGCTCATTGCTGAAGGCCATGCGGTGACCTATTGTTGTTAATGTCTGTGTCATTCTGGTCTCTTGTAGAAAGTTGTCTCATTGGAAATTATACCACACCTTCTTTTTTATATAAACCAAGTTTTCAGTCAAAATTTTCCAAGTCAACGAAATATATACAAAAATCGTCACACAAAATAGAATGGGAATAAAAAAGACAGTTCACGAATCACTACCCGTGCTCCGGAAAAACAAATCAGGGTAAACTCAGGTGAAGAAAGATTGTGGAAGGGTCAAATGTTCCTGTTCCACTATTTCCACTGGATAGGTAAGATCTGATGATAATGGACATTCTGTGATAGTCAGTGACGATCGAGATGGGTAACGACAAACTAAGCATGACCATGGGTATATGTGACACATAATATTCGTCAGGATCAAATAATCATAATTATAATAAAACATTGACGCTTTGGTATTTGTATCAATATTTAACAGATACATATACATTCATATTGCAATCATCATAGACAAAACGCTTTGCATAGGTTCCCTCTTAATCATTCAGCTAGGTCTGAAACGAACGCATTTAACAACGCCATACCTCTACCCATAACAACACACAATTGTGTTGAAATTCAGTTAATTCAAAATCATGTTGATGAATGTTACTTAATATTAACGTAAAAGATGTGGTATGATTGTTGACGAGACAACTATCCATCAGAATTTTAATGTTCTTGCTGTAAGCATCATAAATATTTGCTGTCTTAGATCGAACTTCAAAGAGTATAATCGTGGTGAGATATCAAACATAAACAGATCATGACACACTTCTACAGCAGATTGCCCACCATTAACTCAACATTAAATGGTACTGTTCAGCTTGCTTTCATTTTTGTTTTTTCGTTTATAGTTTAGCGAAGAATAACATTTTTTCAACTCGAGTTTCAAGTAAAACAAAAGAAACACACACTACCTTAATGATCAATTAAAAATCCAAAATCGAAGAAAAATTGAAAATATCATAACCTAACTGAAATAAACAAAAAGGTCAAACCGCCCCACACATACACACACACACACATACATACGCGCGAACAAACAAATATTGAGCAGCACTAAAACGACCGAAACTGGAAGTGAAGATGTCGTTAATAATTTAAATATATCAATTAAGTTAACAATTGACATCTGTTTATTTATTTCTCTTTTTCATGAAAAATAAATCTTAATATAAAGTCGTCTGGTTCATGTCTATCGGACGTTCTAGAAGGCTGCACTGCAAATGATGAAACAAGATGTTTCCACTCAGCGTGTTTGCAATTTGTAAAATATTTAACCTATACAAGTTATTTGTGTATAGAAATCATAAAGAAATATAACTTGTATGATTAATTCAAGTGAAGTATTAAATAATTTCCTACAGTCAATAAAAACATTATATTTTATGACATTCAGCCTCTGTCTTCAGTTGTTTGGACACTTGACGACAACAAAAGATGGCGGCAGGTTGAATTTTTCATCAGTAGCAGCAGATGGAATGGTTGTGGTTTATCTTCAAGGAGATCCCCTTTATATAAAAATTTTGATTTGTTGAAGAAAGTTAAATCAATGGTTTTTCAATTTGTGTATCTCGTTTATCTCTTGTTTGGACAATGAACGGATAAATATAATATCAGCACCTGTGACGGTAGTTCGTTTATCCACCGGATCAATGGAAGATGTTACCGGGCCTTTGACGCAAACCATAAATCTTCACCTTGAGGAAACCGTTAGATTGACTTTTATATCAGCTTTCGGAAATTCGGGTTTGCTTCAGCAAAACTTTTTTTTTATTTGAATCAGCTTACTGGAAGCTATATATGTTGAACGACCCGAGATAAAAGAGACAGATACTCTGAAAATCTTTTAATACAATAAATAAAATTAGATTTTTATGGGGCCATTTGAACTTCAGATATCCTAAATCGCAATTTAGTTCAAAATAAATTATCTAATAATGATCAATAGTTTGAGAGAAAAATTACTGCAGAAGTATAAATTTCAAGTAAAATATAGCGTCATTCATTTATGGAATATTTTGTTTTATATTTAAAAAAAAAATTGCATTGTGTTTTATTCTATCTAGCTCAAATTAACGCAAAACACATATAAAGGATATACGTGGCTTGAGTACATAAATTATATTACAGATTTTTTTTTATCAAAATCAAGACTATTCCAGGTTTAATAAAAATGCATTTTAACCCGAATCAGTCAGATGTGATACTCTGATGCTCTACAATGGCTTCTTATAAGACGGAGAGAAAAAGGGGGACTGAATTATTCAGGTTGAAATTAATTTCATGATAGAATAATCAGAAATCAAAGTTGTTTCTGTCAAAACAATGTTCCTGGCCCGAGACCACAATTAATTCTTCTATCATTTCTTTATAACGTTTTGTCGCATTAAAAAAATTTCAATTGTTCTTTTTGTCTATTTTTTTGTGTGAGTAATGTACAGTTCAAGTCCCAAAACATATGCAATTTTCAGAAAAATTGCATGTTTACATCATACAAATTTGGCCAATACACATCCATACCCCTATAGGCAAGTCAAGAGATGTTCCGAAAAGTGTAAATATAACCTTTTTGCACCTGGCCTAATCACTCTTTCCTTATTAAAATCAGTTAAAATAAAACATCCAAAAGTTTATTTCAGCTCTCTTCCTTCATTCCCACCCCAGAAAAGCTAAGAAATGAATGAGAAAGGGAAAGAAAAAAAATAAAGAAAAAATACACTATAATTAAAGGGAACTATATTCGTGAACAACGAAAAGCGGGGTCATTAATTGTGGTCTTGGGCCTCCTGGTTGGTTTGACTGTGAGCTGGTCCATTAACTGTTTTCTACACCGAAAGACAACATTAAATACTAGTAATTTGTTACAGGAAAATAAATGTAAATATATCATCCTGATATAACAAGTAAAATTAAAATTGAGAATGGCAATGGGGAATGTGTCAAAGAGACAACAACCCGACCAAATAAAAAAACAACAGCAGAAGGTCACCAACAGGTCTTCAATGCAGCGAGAAATTCCTGCACCCTGAGGCGTCCTTCAGCTGGCCCCTAAACAAATACATACTAGTTCAGTAATAATGAACGCCATACTAATTTCCAAATTGTACACAAGAAACTAAAATTAAAATAATACAAGACTAACAAAGGCCAGAGGCTCCTGACTTGGGACAGGCGCAAAAAGCGAAAAAGGCATACATATATAATGAAGTGTAACACGCATGTCAAAGATATACAATGTCATACACAAAAAACAAAACAGACAAAACTCAGAAATATTGAGCATTAACGCCAAATCAACTCAATTTACTGATTGTTTAAACTAAAGATAAAACTGCTTTTATTGAGAAGAAAGGTGTCAATGGGAATCGATTGCAAATATATCATGTAAATAGAACACGTGCATGCATTTAGCTGTGATTTTATGTTCATTTAACAAAGAACTAAATCAATAGCGTTCGATGACATAAAATACTAGCAAATATTGTCAAAAAACTGGAGTATAAAAATATTGCTAAAAACTGAAGTATAAAAATATTGTCAAATAAAGGCAACAGTAGTATACCACTGTTCTAAACTCATAAATCGATAGTAAAGAAAAATTCCGGTTACAAACTAAAATTGAGGGAAACGCATTACATATAAGAGGAAAACAACGACACAACAGAAACACAACATTAAAATGTAACACACACAGAAACGAACTAAGCAATAGACAAAATCCGATGAGAATAACTAAGACTAGATACCGTGACACGTCTTATAGCAATGTGAATTCACACTCAAACATAAAACTAAACAAACGAAACAACAGAAACACAACTTTTAAATGTAACACGCATAGAAACGAACTATAATATAACATGGCCATTTTCCTGACTTGGTAACAGACATTATTGGAGTATAAAAAAGTACAATCACAAAATAAACTCCGAGGAAAATTCAAAACGGAAAGTCCGTAATCAAATAGCAAAATCAAAATATAAAACACATCAAACGAATGGACATCAACTATCATATTCCTGACTTGGTACATGCATTTTCTAATGTAGAAAATGGTGGATCGAACCAGCTTTTATAGCTTATTAAAAATCTCTCTTGTATGACAGTCGCATCAAGTTCCATATATTGACAACGATGTGTGAACAAACCAAATAGACATATTAGATACAAATTTCCATAATAGGGGTACAGCAGTCAACATTGTGTTATAATATTTATCACTAAAAAACACACACAAAAAAACAAATATGTATCAAAGAAGCACAAAATGGCATATAGACCAAGCAAAATTCAAAGACCAGATTACACAAATTTTAAATAGTACAATTACAAACTGAAAGGATGTATAAGTACATAGCCAAGGCATATATGTATAAAAGAAAGATAAGAAAAACAACATATAGACCAAGTACACAGCAATAATGAACGACAAGCATACAAGAGGAGAGTTGGGATCCCGCTAACATGTTTAACTCTGTCACATTATTTATGTATGTGCCTGTCCCAAGTCAGAAGCCTGTAATTCAGTGGTTGTCGTTTGTTTATGTGTTACATATTTGTTTTTCGTTCATTTTTTTACATTAATAAGGCCCCTAGGTTTTTCGTTTGAATTGTTTTACATTGTCTTATCTGGGTCTTTTATAGCTGACTATGCGGTATGGGCTCTGCTAATTGTTGAAGGCCGTACGGTGACCTATAGTTGTTAATGTTTGTGTCATTTTGGTCATTTGTGGATAGTTGTCTCATTGGCAATCATACCGCATCTTCTGTTTTTATATATAAAAAAGTTTAACAATAGTACAGTAACGGAATGTATAAGAACAGGGCCGCACTATATGTATCGAAGTATCATCAAAAGTCATATACACATAGCGCATTAGTAGAAACAAAAGACAAGAATATCATTAACTATAACATAATGACAGGATGTACAAGTACAACAAGTATCTTAATCACAATAAAAACAAACAAATATTACACAAAGGCAAATATCACATTTAGCATCTTCTATCATTGCTTTAACATTGATTATGGCGAATAACTGTATAAAAATTTATTGTAAAATTGTAATTATTGGAGTATACCAATATTGTCAAATACTGTAGTACAACAATATTGGCAAAAACTGGAATATAACAATATTCTCAAATAATGGAGTACAACAATATTGTCAAATAGACTCTTTTCGTCTATATTATAACATATGAGCGAGGAAACTCTTTTCCCTCCTGTCTATAGACTTTCCCTGGCCAAAACGAGTCAACATATATAGACATTTATTATTTAGAAAATTCTTATAGCATAGTGTATTTGTTTTTCCTTCATTGTATATGAAACGAGCTATATAATTCGTCATTCGTTAGAAAATTTTGTTTTCTTACTTTTTTGTTAATGAAGAATAGCGTTTTAAATCAAAAATAATAAATAAATGTGTCTCTATGCAGGTAAAAGTTTTAAAGCTTTATCAATGTTCGTACAATTATCTAGAGATGCGCGAGATTAGTCTCTTTGTTTTATGTCTATTTTGTTTACGCATTATTGTAAATATAAATGAATTTGATGCGACTGTCATACAAGTGCGAGGACTAGCTAGCTATAAAACCAGGTTCAATCCGCAATTTTCTACATTTGAAAATGCCTGTACCACGTCAGGAATATGACAGTTGTTGTCCATTCGTTTGATGTGTTTTATCATTTGATTCTGCCATTTGATTAGGGACTTTCCGTTTTGAATTTTCCTCGAAGTTCACTATGTTTGTAATTTTACTTTTTACATGTTTTAAAAAGTAGAAAATGCCATTTATTGAAGGTCGATGCTTGAAGTTTGAAGTTCTGTCTTGTGATTATTGTAAACGGAATCATTCATAACAAATAGTAGAAAAATATATACAATATATATCCTCCATTTTTGTTGGTGATTAACTGATGTACAAATGTTTGACACGATCAAAAATATGATGAAAACTTTTTTTTAAAAAGTGCTGATTTTTTTTTTTTATCTTTTTGTCGCATCAAATTACAATTAATAGTTGTTAATTTTAACAGCATAGTTATTGATGGTATAACACACAATAAGTTTCTTCATGTACTCTCTCCTGGGTTTACTAGACTGCCTTCTTTTTAACAGTTCCTTAGTTATGATCTAATGTCATCAAAAGTTAATGACAGCTGAAAAATAAACATTATTATACAGAAACGCGCATCAACATCTCGTTATTTCTCGTTGTAATGTTATTCCTAATGTTAACCACGAGTATTAAAGAATCGTTAAATTAGATTGCTGTTACACCAATAATTACACTCCATTATCACAACTCTACATAGAATGATCACTTTATTTGTATTGTCTTATTCTAATCGTTATGATTTATAACTTTCCAACATGGTGCCCATGAAACACGACAAGTCGTAAAGATATTTACCACGATAACTCTTATCTTCCTCGGTTTAAATGCAAATGAGATATATTTAGGGTTTAACCAATCATAAATAAGATATATCTCGGATTAACCAATCATATATGTTGTCGACAGTTAATCTGTATACAATTTTTCAATTTTATCTGTTACAATTATTACTTCTATGAATGTAGATAGTCAAATATCAAATGTATTCAATATTTTTTATAAGATATAATTCACCGGTTAAAATGCACTGGTCTGCAAGTTAAACTGATTATTTCTGAACATACTAGAAGTAATTATCTGCAGAGTGTGAAAAGTTTTCATCATCGAAGGAGGTTCTCTGGGAAAATGTTATCAGTATCTACAAGATTTCTTTTGTCCAAATTTTTTCAAGAAAATAAAAATTAAAAACTGATATATTAACACAGTTCATTACAATATATAAAGAGACGTGTAATTAAAATATATATTAAACCACCTATCTAGGGTTTCCTCGGGGGTTTAAACGGAATTTCTGTTTAGTTTGTGCATTGTGCAGTATGAAAAGATTACAAAGTGCTTTTAAAACATTATTTAACTCAATGAAACATCAGGCCTTTTAAGGTGATACATTATAGACAAACAGGTTCCAGGAACAAACACCATTTGATTATGGACTTTCCAAATTGATTTTCCTCTAAGTTCAGTATTTTTGTAATTTTACTTTTTGCTGATTTTATCTGTCTCCCATTATTGTTTGCTATGCATGTCGACTACTATGTTTCAAGGTTGATTTGACTGACACGTCATGCAATGTATATACACTCCGTTTTGTATATCATGTAAGACAAAGATGTGTTACCTTTCTGGATAATATATGTTTGACCCTGATCATGGGTCATCATACACTGAAATTAAAACGGAAACAGAATCGTCTACCTATTTCACGCAACATCTTAAGAAGGCGGGAATCCGTTCTTCAAAATACAGTTTATATAAAAACAGGTGTTATTTGGGTTAAACATCAATTTGAAACCCTCTTAAGGTTTTGTCAGTTTGTCATCCCATACAGGTGTATAACAAGGATAAAGCGTGCTGGAAGATGCAGGTAATTAAATCAACAACAGGTGATCTAGGTTGATGGAATGTTTATGAATACGGGGCACCGAGGGGGATATGGGAATACAAAATATTATAATTTCATCTAAAAATTGGTTTTCATTACAGTCCGTCCTGCTTCAAATTAAATATAAGGAAACAGAGAAAAAGTGATAGTTCTCATTTTCAGCATTTTCTACGCTCCATTCCAAACCTCACAATTTTAATGACAGGTATTCTAACACAAGCCTTTAATGATATCTAACACCTTTTTGAACATCTTTATTTAAAGATTTAGCCAAATTTGACTTTCCGGGCGGTTTAATCCAAAGAAAAGGGAGGAAATTAGCCATAAATTTATCAATTGTAATTAGCGGGACAAAACTTGAAGCGATTCCCTTTCATTCAACAGATTACAGGTGCAAATATGTTCTGGTCCTTCACATTCTACCACCCAACATCAAGTCATTAATATAAAAATGGAAACAAAAAATGACTAAGTTACTCGGCTAATTAAATAACTGATAAAGTTTCTAAATATTTCTAAACCAGTGACGTCCAAAACATATATTTGTATATTTTATCATATATATTTATAAGATAAATCAGGGAAGTAATATACTGACTGCAATATAAATACTTTCAAGAATAAACAGATATCGGAAAATAATAAATTAATATGTATTATCTGGCTTATAGTTGTTGTCCATTCGTTTGATGTGTTTGTGCTTTTGATTTTGCCATTTGATTAGTGACTTCCCGTTTAAATTTTCCTCGGAGTTCAGTATTTTTGTTATTTTACTTTATACTGCATCTAAGTTCATTTAGTTCAGCTTATTGACAAGAGCAAATCTCAAACTAGTGCAACGTGAACTACAAATGGCAAATAGCTCATAAACATTAATGAAGAGGGGGGAAGATAGCACAATTCTCTATCATAAACGGAACCAAGAAAATACCAAAGTGCAACCAAAACCATCACAAATTATTCAACAAAAAGACGAAGGTTAACTTCATATCACAGAAAACAAATATTAATTGAGCACAAAAAAACAAACTCGGCAGAGGCGATGGTTCTAAATGGACAACGCGGTCATACTTACTCTTGTTCTCAATAATTATTTCATGAAATTAAAAAGGTTCTGTGATAGTAAGATTTGTTGGTTTTGCTGTAAAGCAGACCTTTGGAAACCCAAAATTTGCTTCATAAATGAAATAATTGCATCAATTCCCTTACAATTCCTGGAGGGTTAAAATAAAATTTGTTAACTGACTTTATAAAAGGTTTTTGTTGTCACTGTGGAATACTTTTCTATAGATAAATGCCAATTATATCCATTTCAGGAAAATAGTGTTCCCACTTTTTACTCAAATTGACTCAGACAATTATAGTACCGTGTAAACATGAAGAAGAAGTAAAATCGAGACTGGCAAGAAAGGAAGTAGACACTTTATATTTTCTGTCAACTCAGAGAAGTTTTATGAGAGACAATAGAAAAGCGCTAGCAAAAGAGAGGCAAAAGATGAGTAAGGGACATTATTAAGTCGAAACTAGCAACGCCATGACTCAACAAAACACAACATAGAAATCCGAAGACTGGGCAATATTGACCCCGGCAAAAACCAGTATCATTTCAGATGCTCTTGTTGCTCATGTGGTACCCGTCCTGTTGCTCATGTTAGTACAACCAGATGACAAAAAGTTGGAATGGACGATATACCAGTTACGACTATTGTAACATATCCATCGTCATATGTAAAACATATAATCCATTAGAAAAAAAATGAAAACGGGAAGTCTATAATCGCATCTTCGTGAACGCATCTATTGGAATGATTTTTATCAGATTATCTAGGGCAACCAATTTGTGTTTTTCAGTGAACTATAATAGTGACAATTTCGAAGTAGAGATTTATAACGTTGACGTGTTTCACATTGACGAGAAAAGATACAGGACTGTTGCACAGTTACTTAAATATTATTATATGAACTGGTGTTTCTTGGTGGAAAAATGTTATTGACACCAGAAAAAGCCGATCTATTCTTGAAGGTGTTAATGCAATACCAAGAGGTGTCATCAAATCCTTATGAAAAAATGGTAAAACTGTTGCAGTGGCATTCTTAAAAATTAAAATGGAACATCAATCACAGAACTCCCGAGAAAAATACTATTGTTCAAGAGCCAAATTCTGGAACTCGAGACAGAATATCTTTTGATATTAAGTAAAACATGCAGTTCATGGTCCGCTTCCATGTCTTAGTATCACAAAATGACACATTAGGACTATGTGTGGATTACCGGAAATTAAATGAAATGTCATAAAAGATGCGTATCCGATACAGACAACTGTGGATCACTTGGAAGCTTTTTGCTCAGCTTACTGGTTTTCGTTACTGAACTTGAATGATCATCAATCCTAGTGACAAATATAATAGCTTTTTAACTCCAAACGATGAACGTTTTCGGTAACAATCAATTTCATTTGGAATTTGTATTGCGGTGTTAACGATTCAGAGAATTCGTAGACTTCTGTAACAAAGTGCATTTTAATATCAGGATATATATAAGGATAATATTGACCATGGGATATAATTTTTTATATAAAAAAAATAATTATGGACATACAATAAACCAAAACTGAAAAGGTAAACGAAATGGTTCAAAAAATTTAAAGCCGTCACAAAGATGGCGTTTACGGAAAAAGTTAAATTTCAAGATTATATCATACGGTGTAAGTTCGTAGCAGAGCAAATGCATTTTAAATTGTTCTTCAAAGGCTAAATATCTGTTAAAAATTACAAGAATCAAATGTTAAATGGAATTGCACCGAATAATAAAATAAACTTAGCTTATCGATGCTCAAGTATCGATTAGGAACAGACAAATAAAGGCAACAAATAAACAAAGAGGGAATAACATGGACTCCAAAAGAAGCGAGACGGGTGCCTTAAAAGTAAAGCATGTTAATTTTCGCACGGTAAATCAATTTCAGTCGTGTTTGAAAGGTTATATTTTGACATATGAATTTTAAGTGCTTGGCGAGGAGAAATGTAATAATGTTTATGAATATCATTGGTACGGTCATATTTATAAATTACTTGTTTACAAAACTTTTGAATTTTTGAAATACTAAGGCTTTTCTACCTCAGAAATAGATTACCGTAGCTGTATTTGGCAACACGTTTTTAACTGTTTTGGATTCGAACAGTCTTTTGTAGACTAGACGCGCGTCTGGCGTTTATACAAAATTTAATGATGAGTTTATTTACAACCAATGGGTCGATGCCACTGTCGATGGAGTTGTAATGCATCGTGTTGTTATGAATTAACACTGATTGGATGATATTTATGAATTAACTGTTTACGAAGGTTTTGAATTTTTGAAATACTAATAAAATTGAGAATGGAAATGGGGAATGTGTCAAAGAGACAACAATAAAAAATAACAGCAGAAGGTCACCAACAGGTCTTCAATATAGCGAGAAATTCCCGCACCCGGAGGCGTCCTTCAGCTGACCCATAAACAAATATATACTAGTTTGTTTTAACCTAAAGAGTAGATTACCTTAGCTGTATTTGGCAATTTGGCAACACTTTTATAAATTTTTGGTCCTCAATGCTCTTCAACTTCGTACTTTATTTTGCCTGTTTAACTGTTTTGGATTCGAACGTCACTGATGAGTTTTTGTGTAGACGTAACGCGCGTCTGGCGTAAATACAAGTATTAATACTGGTATCTGCGATGAGATTATTTGCAATGTTTATGCACCAGAAGCGCATTTCGACAATTCGTTTCTGTCAATGGTGCCATCATAACATAATATTTGATATACCATTTAGAATATTGAAAATACGACTGTCTGAACTCTCTGGGGATGCTACTCTTACATTTGATAGTCTTATTGATGTCGTAGGCCTCTTTTTACAAGGTCAAGCAAACAATTCATACTAAATGAGGAGTGACAACCTTGAATAAATATCTTAATATTATGTAAAAGAAATTAATTATCGGTTTAAATTTAAAAGTTTGTGTCAGATCACATAGGAAAAATAACAAGACATGTAATATAACGTCTTTTACTTCTTTAAGGAGATGTTGGAAACAAAACAATAAAAACACGTGTGTTACTACAATCTATACAAGGATTATAACATTTATGCATCTGCAATTGGTGCAAGAATTCCAATGTCAATCGTGTCGTGACCAATGTCATGCTTACAAACAAACAGGTATATCATGCCAAACAAGTTCATGACTATCATTGAAAGGGATATAACAAAGATTTACAAAGAACACTTTACAATCATTTTTCACCTTTTATTTTACCTGTCATTTTCTTATTAATGGGTTTGTTGTCTCTTTCCTTTTTTAGTTGTCAATTGTATTGCCCGGGCAACCGGCAGACATCTTGTAAAATGCAAGGTCACTAAAATGTTTAAAGTAACAGGTTAGTCGGCTTAAATAATAACATCATTAATTTTCACTTGCTAACAAAGTTAGCTACAATGGATTTATAACCGTAAAATTATAAGATTATACTTTTATTTCTACATGGTATTAGAGAACAGGTTTCATTCGGAAAATGAGGTTCAAAAAGGTTCAGTTAATAACTACTATGTTATCCTTTTATGGATGGCATTTTATTACGCGCAACTGTAGTTTTTGAGTCTGAAAAAGAGGAGACAATCGGTATAAGTCCAGTAACGAAATCGACTTAATAGATAATTCATTGAATATGTAGATGATTTTGTCGTTTTTAAAAAGTAGAACAAATGTTATAATGAATGTGTTTATGTAAGCAAATTCACTACAGTGTATTAGCCTTTTCATTTATTTTTTTAAGTGGGACATCTCAATTGACTATGTTGTCAGTTTCCCTATTGAAGTTCGGTGGTTTTCTCAGGGAACTCTGAATTCCTCCATTAAAAAAAATGACCGCCAAGAAACAGCCCAAAATTTGAGCTTAAAAGTGCTTTAAAACACCAATAAACAGCTTAAAAGTGCGTTAAAACACCAATAAACAATCAGTCAATCATCTTTTGTGTAATTTGTTATTCTTTTTGAAATTCTATTACATTTTGTTGTTACCGTTAACAAAATAAATGTCTCGTTCCATGTTGAGGTTTCTTATTTTCAATTCATCAGTTTTGATCCCTAAATGATTTGGAAATGGCATGTGATAAAATTTGATACAGTCCTTTTCATATATCAATTAGTTGTCTCTCGTGTGAAAATGGAGGTTAAGGCCGTGTTCACATTGACCTAAACTCGGTGTTGTGTTAGTGTAACTCACACATAAACTAAACATAATTACGTTCTCATTGATAAAACTCAATGTTTACATGTAGTGTAAATCATGTTTTGTCTACATGCTGTCGATAGTCAGTGTAGGCCTTGTGTAGGTTAGATGTACACAAAACTAGGCAAAAAAGGTCAAATGGTCGTTCCCTAACTGCTAGAAAAGTTGTTCGAAAATTTGAATTCTGTTCTCATAATGAGCATTTAAATGACATATAGTTTACAAGTGTGAACAAAACTTGTGAACAGGTAGCTACACAAGGTGTATAGATGTGAACAAATTTAATGTGAAACTAGTGTGCATTACCAAATGTAAACATGTTTACTGTACACATCGTTTGGTGTGAACACGGCCTTAGTCTAGTTTAAAAATTAGATGTGGTATGCTTGCCGCTGTAACAACTCTCCACAAGATGATACAGAATTTAACAACTATAGATCATCGTTCAGCATTCAACGAAGAGTAAAACCCATATAGCATGATACCTATACTTTTTTCACTTTCGTTGTTAAAGAGTTATGGGCCTTGGTTGTTTTCACAAATAAAAACGCGTTTTCTAAGTTGTTTGGACGAGTAAGATAAGTTGTTTAACCAAGTTAGCTAAGTCGATAAAACAGGTAAGCTGAGTTGTTATAACGAGTTAGATAAGGTAATACAATATGTGGTATGATTGCCAATGTAACAACTCTCCACAAGAGACCAAAATGACACAGAAATTAACACAGCTACTATTATATGTCACCGTACGGCCTTCAACAATGAGCAAAGTCCATACCGCATAGTCAGCTATATAGCTATAGTCAGACCCCGAAATGTCAATGTAAACAATTTAAACGGGAAAACTAACGGCCTTATTTATTTTTAAAAATGAACGAAAAACAAATATTAGTATGTAACACATAAACAAACGACAACCACTGAATTACAGGTTCTTGAATTGGGACAGGCACATACATAAATAATGTGGCAGGATTAATAATGTTAGCGGGATCCCAACCCTCCCCTAACCTGGTACAGTGGTATAACAGTAAAACATAAGATCGAACTATAAAAATCAGTTGAAAAAGGCTTAACTCATCAGATGGACAAAAATGCAAAGGGAAGTGGCCGGGTACTTTTACATCCCAACAACAAATAGTCGTTATAACAAGTTTGTTAAAGTCATAAGAAACCTCGAATTAAAAAAAAATATGCATATGTTTTTTATAACTAAATGAATAGTTTTTATTATACAACTTATGTACATATACTTTTTTCTGAGGAAAAGTCTTTAATTTGTCCACATTTAGAAGAAAATTTCTTATTTTTAATTGCTTGCTTCCAGGAATCAATTCGCCGACATATTTTCCGTATGCATAGTGACTCGACCGTAACCCTCCTCGTAAAATTCCGGTGACCACAATACGCATGGATCTGTCATTGAAATAAACAAATATCTGATTATACATGTTTTAAAAACACGTGCTCATTACCCATGCTTTTTGTGATTTGTTTACTATAAGGTGACAATCGGTAAAACTCGGCTTCAAAACACGGCATTTAATGAGCAGCCATAAATGTTAAATCATAACAAACAGAGAGAAGAAAAAAAGACGATTATATGATATATTTGCGAAAATAATAATAAAATCGTGCACAGAGGACTAAGTTTATGATGTATACATGCATTGGTTCAAGAATTCGACAAACATTATTTTTCACCACTCACTCGTTTCATATGACTTTAAATCGTTATAACGACCAAAAATAAAAACTCCACCCTGAAACTAACTGGCTTCCACATCTGCGTCTCAATATAAATGTTGATAAGCGGTGAACCTGAACTAAAATCAAACTATTCAGCAAAATACGGACTGCACTTTTTTGAATTGCTTAGTTCAAATTTAATTGTGGCTGCCCCTTGACTGCCCCTGAAATGCACGACTCGGTGACACCGCCATGGTTAACTCATTATAGGACATAAAACATGCGATTAAATGACTGAGATTTGTTTACAGACACCGTAAATCGTCTCCTCCCCGTTGATACATACAGTTGTTTAGTATTTGTTTATGATCAGATAAGTTGATAGAGATTTCATGCATATTTAAGTTATAGTGTTGAGACCTCCGTTGTAGGTTTAGAAGGTAGATAACCTTGTAAAGTTAAATATGATTAACGAGGGATTTCAAATATAAAACAATAAAACAACCATGAACGAATTTCTCACCTTTTTGACTTTCACTTTCTTATAAAATTAAAAATGCATGTCAGCGTAATAAAATCATTGTTTAACATTAAGCAAAAGTCAAATTAAGACAATGCTTATCGCTTATTAATCCCACCGAACATATTGCTATATACCGAATTAATCCCAGCGAAAACATTGCTATATACCGAAATAATCCCACCGCACAAATTGCTATATACCGAATTTAAATAAAAGCTTGTCGATTTATTATTTTGTATACCACAGTGGTATACATGCGAATTTTGAATTGACAAGTTCGAAGTATGCATAAGGTCTAATTAAAATCTAGTTCACTTGCTTTGTCGAATCGTTCATTCCTCCAAAGTGGGCACTATTCTAGATTCTATTCATTGTGTGTTGTTTTTTTGTTGGTTTGTTTTATTTATTCCATTAAAACTTATCATCATCCTTGGTGCTCGTTGTTTCTTTGCCATCACTTAGTGTTCGTTGTTTCTTTGTCATCACTTAGTGTTTGTTGTTTCTTTGCCATCACTTAGTGTTGGTTGTTTCTTTGTCATCACTTAGTGTTTGTTGTTTCTTTGCCATCAATTAGTGTTGGTTGTTTCTTTGTCATCACTTAGAGTGTGTTGTTTCTTTGTCATCACTTAGTGTTTGTTGTTTCTTTGTCATCACTTAATGTTTGTTGTTTCTTTGCCATCACTTAGTGTGTGTTGTTTCTTTGTCATCACTTAGTGTTTGTTGTTTCTTTGCCATCACTTAATGTTTGTTGTTTCTTTGTCATCACTTAGTGTTTGTTGTTTCTTTGCCATCAATTAGTGTTGGTTGTTTCTTTGTCATCACTTAGTGTGTGTTGTTTCTTTGTCATCACTTAGTGTGTGTTGTTTTTTTGTCATCACTTAATGTTTGTTGTTTCTTTGCCATCACTTAGTGTTTGTTGTTTCTTTGTCATCACTTAGTGTTTGTTGTTTTTTGTCATCACTTAGTGTTTGTTATTTCTTTGTCATCACTTAGTGTTTGTTATTTCTTTGTCATCACTTAGTGTTTGTTGTTTCTTTGTCATCACTTAGTGTGTGTTGTTTCTTTGTCATTACTAAGTGTTTGTTGTTTCTTTGTCATCACTTAATGTTTGTTGTTTCTTTGTCATCACTTAGTGTGTGTTGTTTCTTTGTCATCACTTAGTGTGTGTTGTTTCTTTGTCATCACTTAGTGTTTGTTGTTTCTTTGTCATCACTTAGTGTTTGTTGTTTCTTTGTCATCACTTAGTGTGTGTTGTTTCTTTGTCATCACTTAGTGTTTGTTGTTTCTTTGTCATCACTTAGTGTTTGTTGTTTCTTTGTCATCACTTAGTGTTTGTTGTTTCTTTGTCATCACTTAGTGTGTGTTGTTTCTTTGTCATTACTAAGTGTGTGTTGTTTCTTTGTCATCACTTAATGTTTGTTGTTTCTTTGCCATCACTTAGTGTTTGTTGTTTCTTTGTCATCACTTAGTGTTTGTTGTTTCTTTGTCATCACTTAGTGTTTGTTGTTTCTTTGTCATCACTTAGTGTTTGTTGTTTCTTTGTCATCACTTAGTGTTTGTTGTTTCTTTGCCATCAATTAGTGTTTGTTGTTTCTTTGTCATCACTTAGTGTTCGTTGTTTCTTTGTCATCACTTAGTGTGTGTTGTTTCTTTGTCATCACTTAGTGTTTGTTGTTTCTTTGTCATCACTTAGTGTTTGTTGTTTCTTTGCCATCAATTAGTGTTGGTTGTTTCTTTGCCATCAATTAGTGTTGGTTGTTTCTTTGTCATCACTTAGTGTTCGTTGTTTCTTTGTCATCACTTAGTGTTGGTTGTTTCTTTGTCATTACTAAGTGTTTGTTGTTTCTTTGTCATCACTTAGTGTTTGTTGTTTCTTTGTCATCACTTAGTGTTTGTTGTTTCTTTGCCATCAATTAGTGTTGGTTGTTTCTTTGTCATCACTTAGTGTTCGTTGTTTCTTTGTCATCACTTAGTGTTTGTTGTTTCTTTGTCATTACTAAGTGTTTGTTGTTTCTTTGTCATCACTTAGTGTTTGTTGTTTCTTTGTCATCACTTAGTGTGTGTTGTTTCTTTGTCATCACTTAGTGTGTGTTGTTTCTTTGTCATCACTTAATGTTTGTTGTTTCTTTGCCATCAATTAGTGTTGGTTGTTTCTTTGTCATCACTCAGTGTTCGTTGTTTCTTTGTCATCACTTAGTGTTCGTTGTTTCTTTGTCATTACTAAGTGTTTGTTGTTTCTTTGTCATCACTTAGTGTTTGTTGTTTCTTTGTCATCACTTAGTGTTTGTTGTTTCTTTGCCATCAATTAGTGTTGGTTGTTTCTTTGTCATCACTTTGTGTTCGTTGTTTCTTTGTCATCACTTAGTGTTGGTTGTTTCTTTGTCATCACTTAGTGTGTGTTGTTTCTTTGTCATCACTTAATGTTTGTTGTTTCTTTGCTATAACTTAGTGTTTGTTGTTTCTTTGCCATCACTTAGTGTTCGTTGTTTCTTTGTCATCACTTAGTGTGTGTTGTTTCTTGGCCATCAATTAGTGTTTGTTGTTTCTTTTCCATCAATAAGTGTTTGTTGTTTTGTTTCTTTGTCATTAATTAGTGTTTGTTGTTTTTGTTGATTTTGCCATGCAATATTGTTTGTTGCTTCTTTGCCATCAATAAGTGTTTGTTGTTTCTTTGCCAACAAATATTGTTTGATTTTTCTTTGCCATCTAATAGTGTTTGTTGTTTTTTGCCATCAATAAGTGTTTGTTGTTTTTTGCCATCAATCAGTGTTTGTTATTTCTTTGCCATAAAATAGTGTTTGATGTAATAAAATAAACGGCCAAAATATTTGAAATCCAAAGCTTATATAAATGATGAAGCGCTATAATCCAAAAGGTCCAAAAAGTATAGCCAAATCCGTGAAAGGAATCAGAGCTTTGCATGCGGGAGATACATTCCTTAATTTATAATTATTTCTAATATTTCATAACAGCAAATTTAAATAACACAAAAAATTCGTATTTTCATGCCAGCACCGAAGTACTGGCTACTGGGCTGGTGATACCCTCGGGGACTTATAGTCCACCAGCAGAGGCATCGACCCAGTGGAAGTAATAAAATTAACGGTACCAATTTTCTTGCACCAGATGCGCATTTCGACAATTTATGTCTCTTCAGTGATGCTCGTGGCCAAAATATTTGAAATCCAAAGCTTATATAAATGATGAAGAGCTATAATCCAAAAGGTCCAAAAAGTATAGCCAAATCCGTAACAGGAATCAGAGCTTTGCATTGTAATTGTTGTTTCTTTGCCATCAAACTATGTTTGTTATGTTTTTGCCATCAATTAGTGTTTGTTGTTTCTTTGTCATCAATTAGTGTTTGTTGTTTCTTGGCCATCAAATAGTACTGTTGTTTCTTGGCCTTCAATTAGTGTTTGTTTTTTCTTTGCCATCAATAAGTGTTTGTTATTTTTTTGCCACCAATAAGTGTTTGTTTTTTCTTGGCCATCCATCAGTGTATGTTGTTTCTTGGCCATCAATTAGTGTTTGTTGTTTCTTTGCAATCAATAAGTGTTTGTCATTTCTTGGCCATCAATAAGTGTTTGTTGTTTTAATGCCATCAATAATTATTAGTTATTTTTTTGCCATCAATTAGTGTTTGTTGTTTCTTGGCCATCAATAAGGGTTTGATGTTTCTTTGCCATCAAATATTGTTTGTTGTTTCTTGGCCATCAATTAGTGTTTGTTGTTTCTTTGCCATCAATAAGCGTTTGTTATTTTTTTGCCACCAATAAGTGTTTGTTGTTTCTTGGCCATCAATAGTGTTTGTTGTTTCTATACCATCAATAAGTGTTTGTTGTTTCCTGGCCATCAATAAGTGTTTGTTGTTTTTTGGCCATAAATAAGTGTTTGTTGTTTCTTGGACATTTATCAGTGTTTGTTGTTTCTATGCCATCAATAAGTGTTTGTTGTTTCTTGGCCATCAATAAGTGTTTGTTGTTTCTTGGCCATCAATAGTGTTTGTTGTTTCTTGGCCATCAATAAGTGTTTGTTGTTTCTTGGCCATCAATAAGTGTTTGTTGTTTCTTGGCCATCAATAAGTGTTTGTTGTTTCTTGGCCATCAATAAGTGCTTGTTGTTTCTTGGCCATCAATAAGTGTTTGTTGTTTCTTGGCCATCAATAAGTGTTTGTTGTTTCTTGGCCATCAATGGTGTTTGTTGTTTCTTGGCAATCCATCAGTGTTTGTTGTTTCTTGGCCATCAATTAGTGTTTGTTATTTCTTGGCCATCAATAAGTGTTTGTTGTTTTTTTGCCATCAATAATTGTTTGTTATTTTTTTGCCATCAATTAGTGTTTGTTGTTTCTTGGCCATCAATTAGTGTTTGATGTTTCTTTGCCATCAAATAGTGTTTGTTTTTTCTTGGCCATCAATTAGTGTTTGTTGTTTCTATGCCATCAGTAAGCGTTTGTTATGTTTTTGCCACCAATAAGTGTTTGATGTTTCTTGGCCATCAATTAGTGTTTGTTGTTTCTAATACCATCAATAAGTGTTTGTTGTTTCCTTGCCATCAATAAGTGTTTGTTGTTTTTGGACATAAATACGTGTGTGTTGTTTCTTGGGCATTTATCAGTGTTTGTTGTTTCTATCTATGCCATCAATAAGTGTTTGTTGTTTCTTGGCCACCAATAAGTGTTTGTTGTTTCTTGGCCATCAATAGTGTTTGTTGTTTCTTGGCCATCAATAAGTGTTTGTTGTTTCTTGGCCATCGATAAGTGTTTGGTTTTTTGGCCATAATTAGTGTTTGTTGTTTCTTTGCCATCCATCAGTGTTTGTTGTTTCTTGGCCATCAATTAGTGTTTGTTGTTTCTTTGCCATCAATAAGTGTGTGTTTTTTCTTGTCCATCAATAAGTGTTTGTTGTTTCTTGGCTATTTATTAGTGTTTGTTGTTTCTTGGCCATCAATGAGTGTTTGTTGTTTCTTTGCCATCAATAAGTGTTTGTTGTTTCTTGGCCATCGATAAGTGTTTGGTTTTTTTGCCATAATTAGTGTTTGTTGTTTCTTTGCCATCCATCAGTCTTTGTTGCTTTTTTGTCACCAATAAGTGTTTGTTATTTCTTTGCCATCAAATAGTGAGTGTTGTAATTGAAGTTTCTTTGCCATCAAACTATGTTTGTTGTTTTTCTTGACCATCAATAAGTATTCGTTGTTTCTAAACAATCAACTAATGTATGTTGTTTCTTGGCCATCAATTAGTGTTTGTTGTTTCTTGGCCATCAATAAGTGTTTGCTGTTTCTATGCCATCAATACAATAAGTATTTGTTGTTTCTTGGCCATCAATAAGTATTTATTGTTTCTTGGCAATCAATAAGTGTTTGTTGTTTCTTGGCCATCAACAAGTGTTTGTTGTTTTTATGCCATCAATAAGTGTTTTTTTTGTTATCGGCCATCCATCAGTGTTTGTTGTTTCTTTTTCATCAATTAGTTTTTGTTGTTTCTTGGCCATCGATAAGTGTTTGTTGTTTCTTTGCCATCAATTAGTGTTTGTTGTTTCTTTGCCATCCATCAGTATTTGTTGCTTCTTTGCCACCAATAAGTGTTTGTTATTTCTTTGCCATCAAATAGTGTGTGTTGTAATTGAAGTTTCTTTGCTATCAAACTATGTTTGTTGTTTTTTTGTCATCAATAAGTGTTTGTTGTTTCTTGGCAATCAAGAAGTGTTTGTTGTTTCTTTACCATCAATTAGTGTTTGTTGTTTCTTGACCATCAATAAGTGTTTGTTGTTTCTTGGCCATCAATTAGTGTTTGTTGTTTCTTGGCCATCAATAAGTGTTTGTTGTTTCTTGGCCATCAATTAGTGTTTGTTTTTTCTATGCCATCAATAAGAGTATGTTGTTTCTTGGCCTTCAATTAGTGTTTGTTTTTTCTTGGCCATCCATCGGTGTGTGTTGTTTCTATGCCATCAATAAGTGTTTGTTGTTTCTTTGTCATCAATAAGTGTTTGTTATTTCTTGGCCATCAATAAGTGTTTGTTATTTCTTTGCCATCAATAAGTGTTTGTTATTTCTTTTCCATCAAATAGTGTGTGTTGTAATTGAAGTTTCTTTACCATCAATTAGTGTTTGTTAAGTTTTTTTGCCATCAATAAGTGTTTGTTGTTTCTTGGCCATCAATAAGTGTTTGTTGTTTCTTGACCATCCATCAGTGTTTGTTGTTTCTCGGCCATTAATTAGTGTTTGTTGGAGGGTTTTTTTTGGTCACCACTTCGTGCTCGTTGTTTCGTCGCCATCAGGTTGTTATGTATCTCTTCCTGGATCCACCACTGTATATCATTATGAAGTTGTTTGAAGTTATCCACATTGTAGATTTCTTGAAGACAGTGTGCAACGTGACTGTATTGAGTTTCATTTTGTTTATCTTTTTTTTAATTTCATGGTTCTTATTTCTTTATTTATTTTTGTTATTATGTTTTGCTTTATTTCTCTTTTTAAATTCAATCGTTGGTTTCTGTTGTGTTTTTATTGATTTCTGTTTTTCTGGTCGTCTGGAATTGTTTAAGCTACTAAATTATATGAATGTTGACCTTTTAACCTCATAAAAACCACGTAACAGTACAATAGTCGTGTTAAGCATACGTTTGTGATAATCTTCTCTCGTGTGTTTCACGACGCCAGTGTTGTAGTCAGCGCTGTTAGAATATGCTTAAAGTTCCCTATGTAATGCCATAGCCACGGTATGTCACCGCCACTCATAAATTAACAGTTTCAAAGCTCGTAAATTCATCAAAATGTGATCAATAGGGGTTTCAATAATTTAAATCGTGGATTAATCTGAAGAGTAAAACAGGTATTTGTAGTAACTTTAACTTATCATTATTTCACTAAAATCCACCTGTTTAAAGAGAAATCATTTAACTAACACTCAATACAATATACCTATTTAGATTACAGTCAGTTCAAAGACTATACCTGCAAATAGTTCTTATCCAGTATTAATAGATGTGTATTTACCAAAAGTTAATCGGCCAATTAACGTTATGTAGTTAACACTTGTTTCTACCTGTTACGTATCAACAATTATTTTAAGATTTACTAATTGGTGGTTCAAAATTTTAAATACCCAATTACATTGTTACTTTTGAAAAGTTTTTCTCAAGACCGAACTTTTTAAGAGGGCTTTTTCAGAAGAAATGCTGGCTGATATATTTACACATGTCATATATTTCTTAATTAAATATTTGTTTCTGACTTCCAAAAGGGTGTGTGTATTAGAAAACGTGCCCTCATTTTGAAGTGGAAACCCATTGTGAAAGTTTTCTTAAAATACGATTAAAACTATAACTGGGAATAATATAAAGGAGTAGGTCCAGTATGACCCCTTTTTGGCCCCAACATATAGCAGTTTTATCTAATTGTTAAAATGTAAAGGGTTACTTATTTATTGGACAGTAGAGTGCTTCTGCTGCATATAAATATGGGCTGTTTTTTGACAATACAATGCACATGTATCGGGTACTAGCACTATCAAGTCATGCTTAATTAATTACTGAAATCTTCACAATTCTATCATTTTAGTTAAATTTTAGACGGTTTGCGTGTAAAACGAAATTGGCCGCATTCGTGTTTATCCATAATATTTAAGTGTAAGTTCTATTTTATGATAATACATAACATATATAAAAGTTGAGGATGAACACGGATGCAGCCACTTTCAATTTTGACAAAAAAACATCTGAAAAGTGACATTTTTTGGCATATTTGGTAGATTTTTCATATTTGAGCTTGCATTGGATCGTTTTTAATGACTTAATCAGTTAAAATCTTTCACATACAATAATGCATTCAAATGAAAGAGGGACGAAAGATACCAAAGGGACAGTCAAACTCGTAAATCTAAAACAAACTGACAACGCCATGGCTAAAAATGAAAAAGACAAACAGAAAAACAATAGTACACATGACACAACATAGAAAACTAAAGAATAAACAACACGAACCCCACCAAAA
Organism: Mytilus trossulus; assembly: GCF_036588685.1. Classification (NCBI taxonomy): domain Eukaryota; kingdom Metazoa; phylum Mollusca; class Bivalvia; order Mytilida; family Mytilidae; genus Mytilus; species Mytilus trossulus. The sequence continues at coordinate 90,902,753 of NC_086378.1, forward strand.
AGTAGGGGTGATCTCAGGTGCTCCGGAAGGGTAAGCAGATCCTGCTCCACATGCGGCAACCGTCGTGTTGCTTATGTGATTACAAATCCGGTAAATAGTCTAATTCGGTAGGTCAAATTCGTGAAAGGGAAGGGGATTGTAGTTACGACGTAAGGAACATATCCGATATCATTTGTGAAACGGTTATTCCATAACGGTCAACCAACTCGTGATGGCGTCCGTAAAATTTACGAAGGGATGATTTCAACTTCACCATTTGGAACTCTTGGTTTAATAGCTTCCTTGTGAGCAGTAACCCTCTATCAAAAAAATCATGATAGGAAATGCAAGCACGGGAATATCGTATCAATTGGGAGATATATACCCCGTATGCAGGTGCTGCTGGAATGTTGCTACTTAGAAATGGAAAGTTTACAATTGGAAAGCTGAAATCATCTCTTTTGTCGTAAAGTTTTGTCTTCAACCGACCCTCATTGTCAATTTCTAGATGTAAGTCAAGATGTGAAGCCGACTTATCTGTATCTGTAGTATCTTTTATCTCCAATTCGATGGGATAGACACTTAAGTGTTTAAAAAGTGGTCAAAATCTTTCGTCAGATGAGCCTGAAATTTGAGGCCAAAATCGATCCCTACCGGACCTACTCCTTTATGTATTAGCCACAGACTAAAACTATACAATTTATAATTTAAATACATTTTATCAAACCGGGATGCGGTTACTGGAAAATTTCACCAGTTTTCTGTGTTCAAAAATGTTTAATTAATTAATTTATTTATTTGGTATATATACTGCGTTTCTTTTGGTCCTTTTTTATTGATTGTTAAAAAAAAACCAAATATTTGTATACATTAAGAGGTAGGATTGGGAATGTGTCATCATGTCATTGTGTATTACCAGGAGCAGAGATGAAACTAAACGAAGCGCAATAAATATTTAAAATGTCTTTCAATTATTATAAATATAAAAGAATAAAATTTATAACTAGATAGTTTATTATTGTAATCAATAATTTATACAGATTATACTTATTATATTCATATATTTTTTATATATTATTTTTTAAATAGAAAAAAATATAGTTTCTAAAAAACAGAAAAGTTATTAAAAATGTATGTGTATGAGTAAAAACAGACAATTGTGTAAACAGTCCACGATTAATTACCATATATTAATTACAACCAGACTGATATTAAAATTATTTCTAAAGATTTGTAATGTGTTACAAAACCTGGGTATGTATATAATCTGTGTCAATATACTTATTATTAACAAACACTTGTTTTGTAAACAAATAAAGTGTATAAAACATGTATATAATGTCAGTGTGTGTACAGTTCTAGTTATCGCTCTACTGGGACAACGGAAGTTTCCGGGGTAAGGTGCTAGGTCATGGGGGATCAGTAACAGGGAGAAGTCAAATTGACAGGAAGATGACACTTGTGTAAATATCAGAATTCACACTTTAATGTTTAAATATTAAACAGGCTTACGATAAATGGGGGTGATGGCTTGACAAATACGATATAGTGAAATAATCGTTGTTGATCTAGGCACCTTCTAAAACTGTTTTCATATTACAGGCAGGCTCGAACTGCATCATACATAAAATATAACCATTGTATTTAAGACATTGTGATTAAGATGGTATTGTCCCACTTGTTTCTAAATAGTAGTCAAATGATATGCAACCCCTTACTTCCATTTGCAATTTTTTAGCCTTCGCTTTTAATTCACTGTTACAATTAATTATTTATTTTTTTGCAATTTTATATATATATATATATCGAAATATGTTATGCACAAGTAAATTCTCGGATGTATCGCAAAAAGAACGTTCTGTTGATAAACGCCTAAGTAAAATATCCAGAATATATATTATTCTCAATATCTTCTAAAATATTTTTTTCATTTAAAAATTAATACGGACTTTTAAGCTAATATTATAGACAGACCCTTTTCTGACTTTTATTCACATATTTATTACTAATGAGAAGTTAATCACAAAATTATGTTTTGTGAAAAGAATTATAAACACATCTAAGTTATTATTTAGCAAGGTTAAATGCCTCCGTAATTTGATTTAAAACAATTTTATTTTAAATATTTTATAATTTCAATATAGAATATAAATTTATAGTTAAATATTTCGTTAATGTTAGTATATAATTTATAGAAGAAGATTTTAATCGATAAAGACTTGCGTGTTTTCTTAACAAGGCAGAATAAATATTTTCTTTTAAGGTAAAACACCTGTTACAAGTGATTTTATCTTCATTTGTAAAGGAAGATCGGTTAAAGTGGGCGGAGTCGAAAGTCAAAACGTCGTTAGTGATTGGCCGCCGGCTATAACTTAATAATCACTTCTCCTTTGTGATAGGTTAACTATGAAAGCAGCTTTATTTCACGCCGTGATTTTCCATACATTTAAAAAAAATATTTAACTGCTGATCGTCTCAAACCCGGTCAGAAGTTGTAAATTAACTTGTTTCGGTCATATTACTATTAAAGATATAACCAATTATAGTCAACCTTTCAGCAAGTGTTAAAAACGTTTTAAAACCGTGAAAAACTATTTGATTTGACATAAATGGGACAGTTTGTGAACTTCTGATAAACTTTTAAATATACAATATCATGCCGAGATCTTTCCTAGTGAAAAAGCGAGAATTAGATGTAGGAAATCCGTCACTATCAGAAATGAATTTTCAAAATTATATAAAAGTGGAAAGAGAAACAAAAAGACAAGTGGTTGATTTTAAAGTTAGAAAAGGATGCTGATCGGAACAGACTTCTGATGGAAACAAAAGTGGAGCTGGACGTCAACTGTAACCAACTCAGCAAGGATGGTGAGTTAAATATTATAAATTTCATATGTGATGATACATTTTTAACCCAAACGCAAAGTCATTTGAAAAATAAAATATTTTTTTTACATGTTCTAAAAGCGAATAAAAACGGATCTTGGTGGTGCGTGAGGTCTCTTGTTTTATCGAATATTTTTTGGTAATTCCTATCGTCTTTTTAAAAGTATATTATCAAGTTACTGCACCAATAATAATCATATTTTGCTGCAAATATAAAAATGTGTCATATATTAGTTTAAACAAAAAATATTTGTGGAGTGTAAGGGATATGGACTTAATTGAAAGCATATACCGGCTAGGTGGACAGCTATTCAGATTCCAGATCTTTGCGTTGTAAATAGTCTCAAACACAAGTTTGTTTATTTATATGGAGATTGTCACGACCTACAAAATATAAAAAATATACTCCTTATTCAAAATTAATCAAACTAAAAATATATATATCTTTACACACAGCCATGTTTATAGTTATTCTTAAACGGCTCAAGTTTGACGGAAACTACCATTAAGCATATATATCCCACAAAAAAACTGAATTTATGCATTTCATCAGAAATAGTTCCCTGTGAAGTACAATATAGGAAGAATAAAAGTTTGAAGCTTTGAATAACTGTTTAGAATTCGCATAGCTTGTAATAAGCACAACAGCACGAACGGATCACGAGTAATTCAACTTATATGTTTCTGTTAGGGTCGCAAACAGAAGCTAGAAGTGAAATATTTGCCACTGGACAAGAAATAAACCACAACCAATCAATTTATTTACAGCAAAGGAAGTTCACACAAAAATATTACACACAACAAAAACATGAAGATTATTTATTTAATTTAAAAAAATTCAAATGTATCAATGTATATATTATGTTTTAATTATCACATGAAAACTGGGGGGTGGGGGGGGATTGGGACCAATAAAGCAGCAAACCAACGGAATAAACCAAAATACATCTAAAGGTCATCTGTCAACTTTCTTATTCGATGCAGGCCGTTAGTTTTCGTATTCTAATTATTTTAAATTTATCATTTCGGTGCCTTGTGTAGCTGGCTGCATATGTTATTACTCATTGCTAAAGCAGTAAATCGTCGTTTAGTCTCTGATAGTGAGTAGTCTCATGGGCTTTCTAACTGTAATATAACACAAGGGTTTACTTAAGAATAGAAAAATATGCTCATTCAGGACTTGACTGCTCCCCGGCTCCTGTAGTAAAACTCTTGCTTACGAGTGACTTATATGAGATATATAAATACGCGACCGATTCAGGTCGGAATAGCGACATTACATCTGAACCCTGAATGTATGAAGGAAGACTCACAGACTGTCTTGCACGATTAAAGAGCCCGTGTATCGACTTTATACGTAATATTACAACTATATCCATACAAATAGGGGAAAGATACCAAAAGGCACATTGTTGAAGGCCGTACCTTGACCTATAATAGTTTATTTTTATAAATTGTTACTTGGATGGATAGTTGTCTCATTGGCACTCATACCACATCTTCCTATATCTATTAAAACTGGTACATAAACAAAAATGACAATGCAATGAAGAAGAAACACCGAAATGACCAACTCAGTAAACATAATATACAATCATACCACATCGTTTTATTTTTATGAACATAGAACTATTATAAACTCTATTTTTTTAAGTTGCCGATAGTCCAAATTGTACACCTTCAATACTGACCGAGTTCCCCTTTATAACATACCTTTGGAATTTATCGTTATTTTTCCCCCGTACGGCTGAATATGAATGAAATGTTTGCAACGGGACATTAAGCAAGCAACACTCAGTAAATTTTGATATACCATATTTGCCACTGGACGTTAAGCAAGCAACACACAATCTATCTTGAATATACCGAATTCGCTTCTAGACGTTAAGCAGTTATTAAAAGTGACTGAATGTTGACCTTACTATACAATGCGTATAAGCCCCATTTATACATGTTTGCTACCTGTTGAACAACGCTTTGTAAACAAACTGTTACCGCATTAAGAACATTTAAGCCTTTACTGATTTATATAAAATATGTAGTTGACTTTCATAGCGACAGGTGCCGCAAAAATAAAACTATACTAACTAATGGATTTCCTCTTAAAACAACGGGTTAAATCTGACGTTTATTTCATACTGGAAGTTAAATGAGACGGAATATTGGCTATAATCGACAACTGATATTAAATCAAAAAATAATATCCGAGATTGTGATCGTAAAAATATTATTAACAAGTTTCGGAACAGGTTGTTCAGTATTAGTTGTACTTTAAAGTTTGCTCATTGATCGAGACATTGTCGAGAACAAAACGAATAATTGCTGTGTGCTTCAATGTGTCATGGAGAACTTCATGTTCAGCTCGGTTGTATGTCTGTTGTTTTAGGGATTTTTTTGTGTCTTGACGCTTTCCCGCCCTTTTTTCCATTCCATTGCTAGAAAACATCTAGCTTGGTCTTATGTTTTGTTGTTTTATGGGTTTTTTGTGTCTTGACGCCTTCCCGCCCTTTTTTCAATACCATTGCTAGAAAACATCTAGCTCTGTCTTATGTTTTGTGGTTTTATGGGGTTTTTTTGTGTCTTGACGCCTTCCCGCCCTTTTTCAATACCATTGCTAGAAAACATTTAGCTGGGTCTTATGTTTCGTTGTTTTGTGGGGTTTTATTTTTGTGTCTTGACGCCTCCTGCCCTTTTTTCAATACCATTGCAAGAAAACATCTAGCTCGGTCTTATGTTTTGTTGTTTTGTGGGTTTTTTTTTTTGTGTCTTGACGCCTTCCCGCCCTTTTTTCAATACCATTGCTAGAAAACATCTAGCTCGGTTTTATGTTTGTTGTTTATGGGGTTTTTTTTTTGTCTTGACTTTTTCCCACACCCTCAGTTTCAATACCATTGCAAGATAACATCTAAGTAGGAATAAGACATTTTTAATAATATGATATACATTTTATTATGGAAATGTTTTTGTACTTGGAATATCTAAAAAAAAAAAAGAATTAATAATAGATAATGTTTTTCTTCCAGATTGTAATACCGGTCTACAGATTCCTATTAATTTAAGCAGACGAGGAAATGTGAAGATAGATGGAGCTGTCGACGATATGGTCCAACGATCCTCAGAAGTTATAGTTCCGGTTTACAAAGAATCAGATCGAGGCTTCATTAGAACTCCGAATGAAAGTCCGACAAATACTTCCAAAATCAGTGAACTGTTTCCATGGCAAAATGCCGTATTCCCTGGTTATCACCCACAGTATCCTCCCTTTCTACCACTAGGTTTGAGATTCCATGGATTTCCACCTGGACTTCCGTTTCATAGCATGCAGGAAAACTTGCCATTTAAGTCTTTTCCGGATCCCGTCTCATCTTTTAATCCGATGATGAATGGGTTTATCCCGCGGACACCCTTCATGCATAATGGACCATTCCCTATACAGTCTGTCAGAGAAAAGTTATCAAAAACAGAACATAAAGACATAGACTCAAGTATATCGGGGAAATTAATGGATTCAGCGTTTGATCCTGTCATCGCAAAATATACATCTTCGTTAGAAAGCAAAACTATTGAGTTGGACCTGTCCTTTAAGAGAAAGAACCGAGAAGGAGAGCCAACACGATACCAATGTGATGGATGCAATAAAAGTTACTCAACTTTCAGTGGGTTATCAAAACATAAACAGTTTCATTGTACTAGTCAAGTTAAAAAGGAATTTTCGTGTAAATATTGTGACAAGACTTACGTATCGTTAGGAGCACTAAAAATGCACATACGTACACATACACTGCCATGTAAATGTAAACTTTGTGGAAAAGCTTTTTCACGACCTTGGTTGCTTCAAGGTCACATTCGGACTCACACGGGGGAGAAACCATTTCGATGCGACCATTGTGGTCGAGCGTTCGCAGATAGGTCAAATCTGCGCGCGCATTTACAAACCCATTCTGATATTAAGAAATACAGCTGTAAGTCATGTAGTAAGACATTTTCACGCATGTCTCTATTGTTGAAACACGAAGATGGGTGTTGTTCATTAATGCAACATTGAAAAATATTCATGTGCCAAAGAAATAGTCCCGGTTTTCAAAAATTGTGAGACATAAAGTAGTGCTGTTCTTTTGTTAATATATAGAACACCGTTATTTATTTATTTGAAAATAAAAATAAAATTCATATTATTTTGTGTTTCCTTAACTTATCAGAACATATAGATCATTAGTGTTAAACTTTCTTTACATGCCCGTTCCACTTCAGGAGCCTGTTTTCGTTGGTTGGTATCTGTCATATTTGTTATTCGTTTATTGTTGGCCGGTCATAATTCAGGCATTTTGTGCTTTTCTTTTGAGTTGTTTTACATTTTGTTATAACGGAGTCTTATACATCACTCGGAAGACCAAATTATAACAGATCTATAATTGTGTAAATCTATACTCTGTCGGATAGTTGGTTCACTGTCAATCATACCACATCTCCTTACTTTGTACAGTGGAAGACACATACAGATCATAATGGTACTTATATAACTAAGATAATTTCAAAAATCCAAAGGAAGTATTGTTAAGTCATTGCGTCTTATTCTTAAAGGGAATAAAAGCACTACTAAAATGCTGATATATTTTCCACTATTTGGCGTTGATATTCTGTACCGATATGTTTTATTCATGTACCGTTAAGAAGTTGCTGTATATAATGTGCTAAACAGATGAGTGACTTAGTATAACTTTCGCGATAAATATCTTTTGCTGTTTTCATGAGATTGGTCAATATTTACTTTTTGTAGTTTTTGTATTTCTGAGTTCCAATTGTAATAAAACGTGGGTTCATTCTGATAAACCTCTGGAACGTTTTTCTGGCCAAGTGATTATTTCAGATTTCAAATGTTTGGAACCTTTCAATGAATTGAAACAGTATAAAAGTCTTATAACGCTTTCACAGAAGATAGTTGTACACTACGAATGTTAAACAATATGATTTTAGCATGAACCAAAAATTATGTTTAAGTTTGAAGAGTGAATTTTCAACCTTTTGACATTAAACACACAGTCAGTTAAAATTCGTAATCACAAAAACATTTCACCATGACACTACTAAGTATTTCAAATTAAAATATTAAAAAATTACAAAATAAAATTATACAGTTTATCTGACTTATAAAACATAAGGACAGCCAATTAATGTAAATTTCAAAGCAAGATACAAAAAGATAAGCAACGATATTATCGGTAATTGGTTGTCGTTTGGTGAGCTTTATTTAATCACCAGTGGCAAATATTATATTTATGTAATAGAAAGGAAACAATTAGCTTACGCGTAACAGGTTTTAAATCATTTGTGTTCCAATGTAAAATGGATAAATGTACAAGATTCATTTTTTTTTAATTTCCATATCTTCCGATCATTAAAACCGGTATGAAGATACAATCTCTATATTTATTAAGATGAATCAAACTGCTTTCGATCTTTCCAGCACCTGTTTCATGGAGGAAGATTATAAACTGTGATCGTGTGACCTAGGAAAACATTGCGGACAATTAAGTTTGTTAATTTTAACAATAATAAAGGCGCATTAGTCCGCGTGAATACAGCACGTGCCCAAACTGAACCGCCTTCCAAGTCCGTGTATTAAAGCGGGAAGACTTTCACAACATAAAATGGATAAATCGTCTTAAATGTTGAAAACGGAAAAAGTAATTTAGTTTAACTTATTGTTTGTTCCTCTGTATTTAAATTAAAAATATTTGCAATTTCATTGTACTGGAAAATTGAAGAGTATTATTGTTCAACAAAAAGACCGAAAGCCGAGAGCAGGTGTACATTTGCAGGTGGATGGTTATTATAACGAAAGACAGGTGATTTCAAATATCTGAATTTCAAATTATATGATCCTTATTTCACTCATTGAAAAAATATTAGAAATTTAAAAGGCGCTCTCGTGTTTGTTTGCTTGATAAATGTAAATTTAAAATGTTGACCTCAAGCAGGTTGTTCGAATATTTTCACGAGATTTTCTGACTGAAAGAGGTTTTAAAGACATTTTAAGAAACACTAACATTGATCTTACTTGAAGACAAGAACTCTAAAATATGTAATCACAGTCATTAAATAAATTATCCCTTTTGTTTAGAGTGTGATAGTAAAATGCTCTCATTTGTTCGTTAAATGTATTTCATCACGACCGATTCCAAATGGTTGTTAATATTCGGAAACATAAATCGGGTTATTCCGGTAAATTGCAGAAACAGTTTTATTATATAATTCTGCAGGTGTTCTATTGATCTCTGGCGACAAGTGTATTTAAATACATAAGTAATAAGTTAAACTGATGAAGAGTCACGTCTGACTATTGCACCGCTCATCAGGTGGGATTTTATTATTATCAACAGTAGTTACTATACAAGCATTTGCTTGCAAAAAAGCACCCGGAATCTTTTTTATGAAATAAAGTACCACTGAGATGGACATCTTTAAATAACCTCAAGTCTAGACAGTTTGTGGATTAACACTGAGTTCCGAAACTGACAGACACATTCAGGAAATTGACCTGGTTTTTAAAAAGGACATTCATATTGACGGGGCTAGTCTAGTTTTGTGAATATTGAACCCTATCCTTTCATTTTGTACAATTTAAAAAAGAACAAATATTACACGGTGAAATAATTTCCAGGAAGCACTCAGTGATGCAATGCATACGGTGCATGACAAAACTAACAGAAAATAACGAATATAGAAAAATGCTAATATATTACAAAAAAAAGGAAAAAAAAAGAAGATGAGGTATGATTGCCAATGAGACAATCGTCCACAAGAGATCACTATGACACAGAAATTTACAACTATAGGTCACCGTACGGCCTTTAACAATGAGCAAAGCCCATACCGCATATAGTCAGCTATAAAAGTTATATATGTAAACTGTTACTAATTATGTACAACGTGATTTTGGTCATTCCTGTAACTGTACATAAACGTAAAAATTATGTTCCTGTGGTATTGGATCCAGGTTTTGCTTACTCAAGTCAAAACTTCATCAACTCGGAATCGGATCCCGCGGCGGATTTCGGGTCAACAACGGGTCTTCAACACTGCAAGAAAATCCCGCACATGGAGGCGGGCTTCAGTTGACCCCTACACACAAATATGTACACTTGTTTATTCAACATTGACTAGAGCATGTTTGTGTCTGTCCCAAATCAGGAGGCTCTGGCCTTTGATAGTCAAGTATGTTTTTTTAGTTTTATTCAACAACATTCTTCGGAGTTTAGTGCGACGTCAATTTTCATTAAACTATATTACATATTTTAGTTTTGGGGCCAGCTAAATCCAGCCTGCACGCGGTGCGGGGCCAGCTAAATCCAGCCTGCATGCGGTGCGGGGCCAGCTAAATCCAGCCTGCATGCGGTGCGGGATTCTGACGTTGTGGTGAAGACTCATTGGTTAAATGGACAGTTTTCTGCTCTTTGGTCGGGTTGTCGTCTCTTTGACAAATTCACCAATTCCATTCTCAATTGTTCACAATGACTGTCCATCAGTGTTCACAATTTTCATTAAAAGTTTTGTTTTAAAACATTTACAACTGATCTATATATAAAAGTAACCCCCTCTCCCTGCTATTTTTTAATCATTAATTTGGCAATGGTAAAAAAATACGTATACCGGTACAAAATACAGAAAAAAAGTAGGGATTTTTTTTTATTTATAATTCGTTATCTAATTCCTTTATTATATTTATCCTGCAAATTAGGAATTCGTCCTCTATAAAAAAAATTAGCAAAAAAAAACCTTGGAATTACGGTTAACTACAAATATAATTAGTATATTATATATTTCCGCTGGAAGATTTTTTTCGTTGAAGGTATTTGCAAGTCATTACAAATCTAGTAAAATATGTGTCCGTGTTTAACACCTAATTGTATAAGTATTTAGAAACAAATTAACTTTTACACGCAAAAAACAGGTGTCTATCTCTGTTTGTGTATTAAGAAGATCCACCTTTGAGAATGTGTCAATGATGAGATGTTTCGTATGGACAGTCATCAGATTTCAACAAACTACTTCGTCCTTCAGTATCGGATTCTGTTTCGCAGGTGTAATTTTAATTCAGTTTATCTAATTTAATTATTTATGGGGAATGAATATTTTTGTTAACTTTCCCTTAAATACTTCAAATTTTAAACCGAATCTCACATACCGGATATTAAAATGTGTCGACTTTTATTATACTCCTAAAGTTTGCTTTTACATGATTAATGCGTCAACGAACACGGTTTTCAACATAAGCAACGTTTCATTTCTTCATTGACATTTTTCTACAATTACTTAGAATTTTAAATTAGTTGCGAACAAGTGTAATCAAATGTATTTGTGCAAAGAATATTTTTTAAATAAATTTCAATTTAACTTTGAATACTTATTATAACGAAATCCAAATTTTCCTGTCCTTTAACCCTACTTCTGTCGCTTAACCAAACTTGACACAATATGGTGATAATCGGTCTATTCAAACGCAATGAAGAACGGGATTACAACTGAAGCAGGTGCGACACAGTTCTCTTTTGCATAAAAGCAGGAACATATATACTGTTCCCAGATAAAAGTAAACTCGCGAAGTCTCATGACGTACGGGAGTGAAATAACTTTATACTGAAATGCGTACGAGATTCATTTCCCGTTAGATATACTGTTCCCAGATAAAAGTAAACTGCGATTGCGCAAAACTATATGTTTGGTTATATTGGCATCAAAGTTTTAGAAAAGTTTCACCGAAACAACTCACTTTTTATTTGGTTAACATAGTGCATGGCCAGTAGCAAGGTATATTTTGTTATAAGGAGAATACACCAAGACGGGACTTTTAAATTTTTAGCTTCTATAGTACTTGTATATAATATAGTTGCACAAAGGTTCCTGGTTCCGGATTAAAATTTCGGGGACTGAATTTTCGGCTCTCCCTTGAGGAAACGATAATAGTCCGTCTGAAGAGGACACTAAATGGCTGACCCGTGCTAAGAAAGAGCCACTTGTCTTGCACGTTAAATATACACCCTTGTAGACTTCGAAAAAAGAACAGGATAATGCCGCAACAAGGCAGCACTCGCACCCACAAAGTGGAAAGAGATTAATATAAGTTTCAACAATAAAGTGCACAGGTGAATTAAAGTAAAAAATGATAAAAATAGTGCTTTCATGATCCTAGCTAAAAAATGTAATTATAAGTATTGAATGCTTCTTTTTGTAACATTATAGGGTTGTAAAAGCGTTGATCGGGCGCACATTTTTAGAAGGAAGCGCTTCCGCGCTTCATACAAAATGTACTTCGGTGAACGCTTTTCACCCCAATAAAGTTACAAAAAGAGGCAAATGCAATTCAATTCTTAATTAATGTCAACTATGCAGCAAATGTGGACTTCAATGAAGATATAACAAGGTCGTAATCTAGTTTAAAGTTTCTGTTAAATTGGCGGTGGGGCCGTATTGAACTTGCAGTGAGATGAAAGATTTTGCTCCATGTAAAATGCCTCACTATGAAATAAGATAAAATGTTGTTCCTTCATTTAAAGTTTTTTTTTCAAATGCGCGTAGTGATTTTGTGACATGAATTGATGCAAAATATCACATCTTTCGATGTTAAATACGTTTCCGCAAATATTGAATTACGCTTCCGCAAGATTAAAGTCTACTTTCCGCAGTTATTTTTTTCATTAGGATTTGTTTCTTTTCCGCAATTTTGTGTACTCCATTGTTATTCATGTAATCCTGACTTAAATTGAAAATTTAGATTGAAATCTTTTTTTTAAATTTCTATAGTATTGTATATGACTACAATTCCTAAGAACTAAGAAATCTAAATGTCGAACTGGAGATATGGTTTAATTGTTTGTATACAACACAATACTGAATTACTTACTGGGAGTTCACTTATAAAAGGAACAGCCCTTTTTCTACACTCAATCTAGATCGAAGGTTTCAACAGTAGTCTAGTGTCTCCAGAATTATATGACCTGGTCGAAAATCCGGTGAAATAATCAACACTTGGAATTAAAACACCTGCACAATATCATAACTACTTTAACCTAATTAGTTTGTCTTTGAGAAAAAAAATCATGGTTATTTAACATAAGATATGTTAATTGGTGTTCTCTGTGTTATTTAACTTATCTATTACATTATTATACATATATAAAATAATAATACTAATTTGTCTGTATGACGTATTTATCATTCACATATGTGTTTGTTTTACTTTTTTATATTTATAAAAACAGATTATTTGATTCATTATCCACAGAAGCTCTGGTGTTATCTCAAGAATTCAATACAATACATTTTATATTATTCCTATATAGATTTAGCTCTGGTGTCATCCGACGACTGTCATATTACGATACATTATATAGCATTTTAAACAGATATATCATATGTTAAGGAGCGGTATTTGCGAAAAATACCAGTCGAGAGAATGGTAAATTTCGCAAGCCGTAAGGCGAGGTAAAAAGGTAAACCTTGAGGTAATATAAGGATGAAAAAGGCATATCCTTTTTTGCAAATACCCCGGCTGCGTTAAAAATGAACGATATTCATTTAAGAACAGTAAATTGGTGAAAATACACTGTCTATCAACCAATCAAAACCCAGTATTCTTACATAAGGTGAAATTATCAATCAAATTCGTGAAGAAACCAATATTTAAGTTATATCAATACGAAATAACTATGTTTTACAAACAGAAATTACCAGTTGATAAATTTCGTGCATTCTTGATTCAACTTCTTTTGGAACGCTTAAGTCGATGTCATTGCAAGACTCTCAAAATATGTATTAGACATAAATCCGATAAATACATAGATAAAGGAAGATGTGGTGTGAGTGCCAATGAGACAACTCTCCATCCAAATAACATATATAAAGGAAGATGCGATATGAGTGCCAATGAGACAACTCCATCCAAATAACAATTTATAAAAGTAAACCATTATAGGTCAATGTACGGCCTTCAACACGGAGCCTTGGCTCACACCGAACAAAAAGCTTTAAAGGGCCCCAAAATTACTAATGTTAAACCATTCAAACGGTCTAATCTATATAAAAAACGAGAAACACGTATAAATTACATAAACAAACGACAACTACTGTACATCAGATTCCCGACTTAGGACAGGAGCAAACATTTGCAGCGGGATTAAACGTTTTAATGGTACCAAACCTTCTCCCTTTTTCCCGAAACAAAAGCATATATTTACACACTATGGACGAATAAATTTGATCTGCGATACCTAAATGCAAATGCACAGTTAATAGAATATTAGGGACAAACATTCAAGGCCAAAAAGCAAACAAACCAGTTCAAACAAAACCATGGCAAGATACCACCGCGAAATATTTAACCCTTCGAAAATAATCACTTTTGGAAAAAACGGTTTCAATATTATCTACAGGTTGATAAAAAATCAAAATCAAAATATTCAAAAAAGCACTGATATAATTCCATTTTATGCATACGGAGTTAATATCAACCAATTGCTACGGTATTAACGGACTTGTATTTTCTATCTTGATTTCTTTGATAGAGGGTTGCTGCTCACAAGGAAGCTATTAAACAATGAGTATCAAATGATGAAGTTGAAATCATCCCATCGTAAATATTACAGACGCCATCACGATTTGATTAACCGTTATGTAATATCCGTTTCACTGATGACAACGCATATGACTACGATTTCGTTCCTTTCAAGTTTCACGAATGAGACCGACCGAATTAGACTTATTATCGTTTTTAACAAACATGAGCAACATGACAAGTGCAGGATCTACTTACCCTTCAGGGGCACCTTACCCTTCAGGATCTACTTACCCTTCAGGAGCACCTTAGGTGGAGTCTGTGGATCTACTTACCTTTCAGGAGCACCTTAGGTGGAGTTTGTGGATCTACTTACCTTTCAGGAGCACCTTAGGTGGAGTTTGTGGATCTACTTACCTTTCAGGAGCACCTTAGGTGGAGTTTGTGGATCTACTTACCCTTCAGGAGCACCTTATGTGGAGTTTGTGGATCTACTTACCCTTCAGCAGCACCTTAGGTGGAGTTTGTGGATCTACTTACCCTTCAGGAGCACCTTAGCTGGAGTTTGTGTTGCTTATAGTCTTTATTGTTCTATGTTGTGTTTTGTGTACCTATTGTTTGTCTTTTTATTTTAGCCATGGTGTTGTCAGTTAATTTTCGATTTAGAAGTTTAATATTTTCTCTGTTATCTTTCGCCATATAATACATTTTACGTCATTCCAAAAGATAAAGTACTCCACTAAAGTTAAAGCCTGTGTGTCAAGCCCCTTCCAGTTAATGTCGACAGATACTTATGTAGTGTTGCTTTGCCAGGAACCTGTAACCGCGCTTGTCTCAGAAAGATGTTTACCTATATATCTATGGCACGTTTATAGGCCAAAATAAGTTTCAAAATACTGACCATTGAAGAAACAGGTTTTGTCACCAGTTGGTGTTGTCTCATTGGCAATTATACCACATCTTTTTATTTTCTGGGACTATTAAAAACTATTATACTGTCTTAGTATATATATAATATATTATGATAGTCCTAGTTATTTTTATACTGGCAGATTTGATACCTATGTTTACTTGTATAAAGTCCATATGTACTGTGAATTCCTCTATTTATTTATTAATTAATAAGTGATTTAGATATTCTCGCTGATTGTGATTTATTTGGAGACAATGATTTTTCTCGCGGATTGTGGTTTATTTGGAGACAATGATTTTTGAATCAATCCCATCTGTTGTCACCGTCTACAAATCAGACAAGTGTTTATACTGAAATATAAGATTTTTTAATTTTAATATTTCTATAGTGTCATGCGTGGATTGATATTATGCACGCGTTGCCTTTATCCTGGAATTGATATACCAATACACATGTTGCTCAGATTTACACAGTTTGTTTATTTCCGTAACAAGTGATTGAATCAATATCCTTAGTTCTATTTTTTTGATTTTTTTTCATTTGTTAATAGTTTAATCGTTTACTTATTTATATGTTTATTTAGTAGGTACATTTTCTTTCAGATGAATAGATTGTTTACATATAATACGTAAAACCCGCTACATCAATAGACATGTTACAGCAGTTATAAGCTATATAAAATTATCACCTATATCGAGTTCAAATTCTTAATCTTTTATAATTAATCAGAAAAAACAGGCATTCCGTGATTAAGATGATCAACTTCACACAAGAAATAATAAAAAAACATTTTGACAAAAGGGATGATTTTATGTTCCCTATTGTTAATTTTCCTTCTTAGGACTGTTAGGTTTCTTAAGTCCCTTCTCACAGTCTATATTCACCATATTATTCAAACTAAACGCAAACAAAAACATTTGAGAAAAAAGACAAATTTGGAAATTAATAAATGGTCATTAATCTACCCATTTCAAAAATTAGAAACACATTCAGTTACTCGCAAAGCAATTTTCGACAAAGCTGCCAACAATATGGTGGTATGATTTTCGCACCAAGGCCGACAAAGCAGCCAACACTATGGTGGTGGTATGATGTTCTTACCTCAACCAACAAAGCAGCCAACACTATGATGGTGGTATGATACTCGTACCTCGGCAAACAAAGCAGCCAACAATTTGGTGGTGGTATGATGTTCGTACCACGGCAAACAAAGCAGCCAACAATTTAGTTGTGGTATGATATTCGTACCACGGCAAACAAAGCAGCCAACAATTTGGTGGTGGTATGATGTTTATATCACGGCAAACAAAGCAGCCAACAATTTGGTGGTGGTATGATGTTCTTACCTCAACCAACAAAGCAGCCAACACTATGGTGGTGGTATGATACTCGTACCTCGGCAAACAAAGCAGCCAACAATTTGGTGGTGGTATGATTTTCGTACCACGGCAAACAAAGCAGCCAACAATTTAGTGGTGGTATGATGTTTATACCACGGCCAACAAAGCAGCCAACAATTTGGTGGTGGTATGATGTTTATACCACGGCCAACAAAGCAGCCAACAATTTGGTGGTGGTATGATGTTTGTACCACGACCGACAAATCAGCCAGCAATATGGTGGTGGTATGATGTTCGTACCACGGCCAACAAAGCAGCAAACAATTTGGTGGTGGTATGATGTTTGTACCACGGTCAAAAAGCAGCCAACAGTTTGGTAGTGGTATGAGGTTCGTACCACGGCCGACAAAGCAACCAACAATATGGTGGTGGTATGATGTTCGTACCTCGACCGACAAAGCAGCTAACAATATTGTACTGGTATGATGACAAAGCAGCAAACAATATTGTATTGGTATGACGACAAATCAGCCGCCAATGAGGTGGTGGTATGATGACAAAGAAGCCGCCAATAAGGCGGTGGCATGATGACAAAGCAGCCGCCAATGAGGTCGTGGTATGATGACAAAGCAGCCGCCAATGAGGTGGTGGAATGATGACAAAGAAGCCGCAATTGGGGTCGTGGCATGATGACAAAGAAGCCGCCAATGAGGTGGTGGTACTAGTATGATGACAAAGCAGCCGTCAATGTGATTGTGGTATGATGACAAAGCAGCCGCCAATGAGGTGGTGGTATAATGACAAATCATCCACCAATGAGGTGGTGGAATGACATAGCAGCTAACAATGTGATTGATGTATGATGTAAATACTTAAAAATGAAATCATGAATTTACAAATGGAAATCTCAGAAGTCAAATAGCACAAACAAAAAGCATTATCTATTACCTCTGGAACAATTATATATATATTTCAGGTACTCACAAAGCGGTTCGTTTGTTTGTAACTAATCTTACTTATCTTATTGTTTCCTCAATCTGTCATGTTCGTGCTAATAACGTAAATAATTCAATGGCGGATCCTTTTCAGATTGGAGGCCTACTGGATGTCTTAGGTAGCACTCCACAGTTAGGTGTGTAGTTTCGCATTTTGCCCCTGTGGATTTTTAAAATATGAGAGCTAGTTTGAAATAAAATTCATTTTTGAATAGCTGAGTACAAAAATAGCCTTCGTATTGGGTTTATATGAACATCAAGATTATGTAATGCATGTAATATAGGCTGTTTTCTGTATGACAGTCCGTATTTGCATGCCCATACCATACATTGGTCCGGCAATTATTGCAATGTTTTTTTCCCAACTTTTGCTTGCACGAACTTTGTGATGAGATTTTACGAAAAAATGAGGCGAAAGACACCCATTTTTTATTTAGTCATTAGAAAGATCTATACAAACAGTTTTAAAAAAAGGTATCACTCTAAGGCATTGAAATTCTAGTTTGATCCAAATTTGGGGGTGTATGTGACATGTTTACACCCCTTTTTGCAATATTTTATTATAAATAAATGCAGAATGTTGCCATGGATACACATTAAAGGAATTATTTTTCATCCTTTTAACTTTGGAAAATCAAATCTATTGAAGATACTGATTACATGCATATGCACATGTACAACACAAACAGTAAGGTTAATGTAGTAGAAATCCAGGAAAAGGAGATGATAAAACATTTTGTGGCTCATTTTAATCTTATTTTCTAACTGTGGAGTGCTACCTTAGAGGGGCCCTGCTCTAGTCGTAATTCAAGTCTTTCTTTAATAAAATAAGATTAAAAAATCCCCAAAAGGGTGGTATTGGTTTTTATTGAAAACCATCTAAATCCGCCTCTGATTTAACAGTGAAAATATACATGTATTTAAATGATCTAGGTGTTATAAACTCACGATCACTCCATTCAACCTCAAAACTCAAACTGACAGACACTTTTAACAGCCAATCAAGACAGTTAACCAATGAAAAAATAGTATAAATCACATGACACTCAAACATTCGAAATTATAACGATATATCCTATTATCTTTGACGGTTCCGGAGAACCTATAAGTAGATATAGGAAGATGTGGTGTGAGTGCCAATGAGACAACTCTCCATCCAAATAACAATTTAAAAATTAAACCATTATAGGTTAAAGTAAGGCCTTCAACACGGAGCCTTGGCTCACACCGAACAACAAGCTATAAAGGGCCCCAAAATTACTAGTGTAAAACCATTCAAACGGGAAAACCAACGGTCTAATCTATATAAACAAAACGAGAAACGAGAAACACGTATATATTACATAAACAAACGACAACTACTGTACATCAGATTCCTGACTTAGGACAGGTGCAAACATTTGCAGCGGGATTAAACGTTTTAATGGGCCCAAACCTTCTCCCTTTTTCTGAAACAATAGCATAACATCACAACATATAAAAACATACGATAAAATATCAATTAGCAGACTTAACTCAATCAAAAAACGTATGATTACACAAAGAACGAATAAATTTGATCTGCGATATCTGAATACAAATGCACAGTTAATTAAATATTAGAGACAAACAGTCATGACCAAAAGGCTATCAAATAAATTCAAACACACTGAGAAATATTTAACCAATCAATGTTCACTTTAAAAAAAAAAACCGGTTTTTTATAATCTTGAAGTTTATACAAATGTTGTAAGAATAAGTGAAAAATTGAAGATATTACAAATAATCAAAGCTGGTATACAGCCAAGATCCATATAAATAAAAAATGACAAAAAGCATTATAAACAGTATCAACAGGTCGAATTAACCTATAAGATCTGTTTACCCTGCCGGAGTACCTATAAGATCTGTTTACCCTGCCGGAGTACCTATAAGATCTGTTTACCCTGCCGGAGTACCTATAAGATCTGTTTACCCTGCCGGAGTACCTATAAGATCTGTTTACCCTGCCGGAGTACCTATAAGATCTGTTTAACCTGCCGGAGTACCTATAAGATCTCTTTACCCTGCCGGAGTACCTATAAGATCTGTTTAACCTGCCGGAGTACCTATAAGATCTGTTTACCCTGCCGGAGTACCTATAAGATCTGTTTACCCTGCCGGAGTACCTATAAGATCTGTTTACCCTGCCGGAGTACCTATAAGATCTGTTTACCCTACCGGAGCACCTATAAGATATGTTTACACTGCCGGAGTACCTATAAGATCTGTTTACCCTGCCGGAGCACCTATAAGATATGTTTACACTGCCGGAGTACCTATAAGATCTGTTTACCCTGCCGGAGTACCTATAAGATCTGTTTACCCTGCCGGAGTACCTATAAGATCTGTTTACCCTGCCGGAGTACCTATAAGATCTGTTTACCCTGCCGGAGTACCTATACGATCTGTTTACCCTGCCGGAGTACCTATAAGATCTGTTTACCCTGCCGGAGTACCTATAAGATCTGTTTACCCTGCCGGAGTACCTATAAGATCTGTTTACCCTGCCGGAGTACCTATAAGATCTGTTTACCCTGCCGGAGTACCTATAAGATCTGTTTACCCTGCCGGAGTACCTATAAGATATGTTTACCCTACCGGAGCACCTATAAGATATGTTTACACTGCCGGAGCACCTATAAGATCTGTTTACCCTACCGGAGCACCTATAAGATATGTTTACACTGCCGGAGTACCTATAAGATCTGTTTACCCTGCCGGAGTACCTATAAGATCTGTTTGCTCTGCCGGAGTACCTATAAGATCTGTTTACCCTGCCGGAGTACCTATAAGATCTGTTTACCCTGCCGGAGTACCTATAAGATCTGTTTACCCTGCCGGAGTACCTATAAGATCTGTTTACCCTGCCGGAGTACCTATAAGATCTGTTTACCCTGCCGGAGTACCTATAAGATCTGTTTACCCTGCCGGAGTACCTATAAGATCTGTTTACCCTGCCGGAGTACCTATAAGATCTGTTTACCCTGCCGGAGTACCTATAAGATCTGTTTACCCTGCCGGAGTACCTATAAGATCTGTTTACCCTGCCGGAGTACCTATAAGATCTGTTTACCCTGCCGGAGTACCTATAAGATCTGTTTACCCTGCCGGAGTACCTATAAGATCTGTTTACCCTGCCGGAGTACCTTTAAGATCTGTTTACCCTGCCGGAGTACCTATAAGATCTGTTTACCCTGCCGGAGTACCTATAAGATCTGTTTAACCTGCCGGAGTACCTATAAGATCTGTTTACCCTGCCGGAGTACCTATAAGATCTATTTACCCTGCCGGAGTACCTATAAGATATATTTACTCTGACGGAGCACCTATAAGATCTGTTTACCCTGCCGGAGTACCCGAGACCAGCTTCAATGTTTGGTTGCGTTCTTGTTGCTCAGTCTTTAGTTTACAGTTTTTGTAGACTGTTGTTTGTCTTATTTGTCGTTTTTTTTCTTTTTTTTCCTTTTTTTATTTGCCATGGCGTTGTTACATTATTTTCGACATCTGAGTTTGAATTTCCTTTTGATATCTTTTGCCTCTCTTTACACGTATCGTCCTAAACCACTCAAGCTGAGAGCCAGTGTATGTAGGGCAATGATGCCTGCAGCCACATTGTCTTGTAAAACATTAGTAATAATAAAACTAAGGTGCATGTATTCAACAATGCAGACAGACTTATCGAGCATATTTTTCAAATAGTGGCATCAAAATAGATTGTTCATTATTTTTAATATTGAAGAATATCTGTTGGAAAAATCTTTTTCATCAGAACATAGTGTATTGCATATTAATTAAACTACCCAAAGATTTCCGACCACTGAAAACAAATCAATAAAACATACATAACGTATTTGATGATACAATCAAACTTGTTTGTCTGTTGAGTTCAGAAATTTTGGGATTTAACAACATCTGCAAAATAAAAATATAAGACAAATGTTTTATTAGATCACTCTTATTCCGTGGTTATTGAAGATAAAATACTTCAATTCAATGTTTTATTAAAGTATCATCTCTCAACAAGTACAATCAACTTGAATCTTTATACATTGTAAAATAACACTAAATAAAATGAGAGCCATTCTATACAGAATTATAAGAGACTATTAGAATGCAAAGATATAATACGTAATATGAAATAAAATACTATGTACAATATATAAAATTTCTACGTCTTTTTAAAATTAAATGACAGGTTTTGGCACACACACGAATCATATTTACATCTAAGAATAAAAACACTAACTTTTGATTATCATCTAAAGTATCAAAATTTTCATTAAAAGTTTCAGCAACATGATATAAATGGTTTCTAAAATCGCCATAAAGAGGACATCTTTATAAAACATGCGCTTCATCTTCAATAAAAACGTCACACATATGACACACTCTATTTTCTAAAACAATTTTGCGAAAGCACTTCTGTGACTGAAGGGTAAAGCTATTTTGCAGTATTCCTCCGGTTCAAAATTTTCTTTAAATAGTCTGTAAGTTCGTAGCTTATTGCCACCTCTGTTCGATATAGATTTATCAGAATGCAAAACAGCATGCCAATTATCGACATGTTTTCCGTGTTATTTTGACATAAAAAAATTTATAACATAGTTAGTGTCCATATTTTCAGGACACGATAAATGACTTAAATTTAGTTCACAGAAGGTTTTCTTTACTAAAAGATTCCAGTTTTTAACACACTTATGCTTAATACTCATACTATCAGCCCACTTGTGAACTTTTGCATTTAACCGATTTGAGCTCATGTTATTTAATCTACACCACAAACGAATAATACTTTTCCACTGCTTATCAAAAATATGTGTTATACCTAAGTCTCCAGTTTGTAGAACCTTCCTATGATCAGATACTGGTTTGAAAATTTAACTTTTTTCTATAAATAACTTGTTTTTTTTCTTCGTTACAAATACGAGAACTTTAAACATAAAATAATTTGTTTTATTTCCTATCACAAGAGAGATAACTGCATGACATTTTAATTTTAATTTTTCATGGGAAACAACTCCAATCACCTTATAACTCTAGAAATGTTTGTTGGGTTTTACATAAACATTTTGTTTTATTTCCTATCACAAGAGAGACAACTGCATAACATTTCAATATAAAGTTACATGGGGGACTCCTTCCATTCACTATATAACCAAAGGATAGATAACGGTGTGCGTTATTCTAAAGAGATTTGACAGAATCATAATAAATTGTATTTTTTGTTTTCTTTTGTTTATTACGATTATATTAGACGATTTTTTTGTTAATTCTTTACGAAGGAATACGCGCGCTTTTAGCAAAGCCTATCTCCCTTGCTACAAATGTTTTCAATGGATATCCGTATTTATATCCAGCCTTTGTTTTTTGTTCATTATTTTGTACATAAACTAGGCTGTTAGTTTTCTCGTTTAAGTTGTGGTCATTTATAGCTGACTGTGCAGTATAGGCTTTGCTCATTGTAGAAAGTCGTATGGTGGCCTATTGTTGTTAATTTATGTGTGGTTTGGTCTCTCGTGGCATGATACCACATCTTCTTATTTATATATTTGTCCATTGTTTACTAGATGTAACAGTACTACTCAGCAAAAGAAATTTACAGAGCTAACTCAAAAGATGAAGTACTAAACGTAAAGATTTGTGTTTAAAGATAAATCGTTTTGATTCAGGAAAACAAGCAGAAACATCAAGCATTTGTGTTTTCTAATCCGGTGGTGCTCTGATATATAATTAGCTTTTCAGAACATAATAAAGACCTCGAATACGATCCTTACAAGTGATGACGATGGCAATCAAAGGTCATAACACTACCGTGACTCCAGAGTCTTAACAAAATCATCCGACGTTAGTGCACGAACACGGTCTCAGCAACACCTATATAAGTTTATACATCTCAGTAAAAAAAAAAAAAATTATCCCCTTGTAGTGACGTAGGATAACAACATATTTAATGGTTAAAAAAACATCACCATGATCATCGAGTAAAAAAACGTCATTGGATGAAATTCCGATAAAACTGTTACGTTCTTACTTATCGATCCGTATGACTCAATTGTACAGGATGTCAACACTATTTTATTTTTCCTAGGTATACAGGTATTCAAAACCTTGCTAAATTTGGATTTTCATTTGGGACCTATACTACCAGGGATTGAAGTAAATAAACTTTGCTCAGTGCTTAAAGCACAAAAAACATGCTCGAAACATGAAATCCAGCATTTTGATTGGTTGATTTAGGAGTATGAGTACAAAAAACTGACTCGCAAGTCAATGTAGCAACGACGTTTGTTATAACATCTTATTTTGGGACATTTTAAAACTGTTTGAAATTAAAGGACCACATGGAAATGGTATCTAGAGGAATCTATCGATAAGACTATAACCCAACGACAAATGACATGTAAACAGCTGTGAAAGCTATCTTCTTTAATATTTTTTTATAGTCAATAAAGTTTTGAATAAATTTAACATAAACTATCAAAGATATTGTAAATATGAGAATTCGGGATGTAAACATAAATTGAACTAAACAAACGCAATATAACAAAATATATTACGAAATTTAAAGTTTTGCGTTTGTTTTGTTTAATCAGTTTGGATCTTTGTCAAAATGCAGTTGACTTAAAAATAGAGTTGTGCAAGCATATTGCTCCAATAAATCTGCCTGTATATGTTTATCATTAAACTTTAAGACGTCAAGGGGAATTTATCAAATATTAAATAAATTAATAGTGCACTTTTGGTTACATTTGAAACATGAACAGAAGGAGTCAGCAAACTAGAGACACGTAAAGGAAGATTGAAAGACACTTTTAAAGATCCAAAGATGAACATTCGGTCTTCCAGACCAGACAAGTGTTTCTTACAATACGTAAACAGTTCTTTGTATAAATATATATGTACACGAACAAATTATCAAATGATGCTTGTGTTTCTATTCAATATAACTATCTATTGAAAGAAGATTCTGATGATCATGTTTAAAGAAACTTCGATTCAAAAGCAATATATATACAGTCTACACACCAATTGACAGTTAATGAACCAATGACATATAAGAGTTAGGAGCCGGAGACCAGATTTAATCATATTAAAGGATGTTTTACACGACAAAGGTTAAATCTTTCTGCGTTCTAATCTAGGATAAGGTGTGCATCAACCTAACACCACACCATTCTGTATGTGTCTATCTCAAGCCTATTGGCATGTCGGGGTCTTTTGTAGCTGACAATACAGTATAAGTTTTGCTCATTGTTGATTAAAAGAAATATTATATTATATTCTATAGCCTGGTATTATTGATGTTCTTTTTATCAACATGGAATATAAATAAGGTGTGGATAAATACATTTCTTTTTAAGGACAACAAGGTCACTGAATACTATTGATATATATTACAAATCAAGTAAGTGATTTTTTCCCATTAGATATTGGAGTCAAACAAGGTGACAACCTCAGTCCGAATTTATTCAAGATATTCATAAATGATTTACCCAGATATTTGTCAGATACTAGAGACCCAGTTAATGTCAATGACAAAGATCTACATTGTTTAATGTATGCTGATGATATTGTTTTATTATCTACATCAGCTGAAGGACTACGAGAAAAGCTGGGAATGCTTGATAAATTTTGCAAAGATTGTTGTCTCAATGTGAATACTAATAAGACAAAGGTGCTGATTTTCAACAAGGCAGGCAGACATGTAAAACAGATATTCACATTTCAGAATATAAATCTGGAATGTGTTTCAAAATACAAATACCTAGGTTTATATTTAAGCTCATCTGGTTCATTCAGTTATGCTCAAAATGAACTATACAAAAAATCCCTGAAAGCTCATTTCAAATTAAGGAAAGATCTTTTATCACTTAATCCTGATGTAAAAACAAGTATTCATGTTTTTGACCACACTGTAAAACCTATTTTATTATATGGTAGCGAAATATGGGGGATGTTTAATTCTCTTTCCTCTAAATGTAAGAAGGAAGATATATCTTTTGAAAAATTATATTCAGGTTTACCCTGTGAGAAACTTCATATAAAATTTTGTAAATTTATACTTGGGGTACACAAGAAAACAACAAATGCTGCAGTGTTATCTGAACTTGGAAGATTTTCAATATATTTTAATATTATAAAAGGAATGTTATTGTACTGGTATAGATTAGAGAATTTAGGTAATAATTTTCCTCTATTAAAAGAGGCATATACACAATCAAAGACACTACATCACATGAATATAACATCATGGTATGGTTCAATAAATGTTGTTTTTAAAATACTTGGTATTGACTATACAAATGCCATAAATGCTCCATTTTGTGAATCCTTATACAAATTTAAGAAATATATACAAACCAAGCTATCAATATTGTTTATTAGCTGTTGGAAAAAACAAATAGATAAATTTTCAGACAGTAAACTGAAAACCTACCTTTTATATAAAACAAATTTTGGTTTTGAAAAATATCTAACATTGATCAAGAATTTTGAACTTAGAAGAAGTTTTACTAAATTACGTGTATCTTCTCATAGATTACAAATAGAATTAGGTAGATATCAGGGTATTCCCCGAATTAACAGAAGGTGTAATAAATGTTCTTCCAATACTGTCGAAGATGAGGCTCATTTTCTATTTGATTGTAACAAATTTGAGGATGATAGAAATTGTATGTTAGCTAGTATTGCACAATATAATTCTTATTTTAATCATATGAACAGTCAAAGCAAAATTATCTGGTTATTTAGTGTAGAAAATGTTGAGTTACTTAAAATAATGTGTAATTTTATATACAAACATCTTCCTTAGTGAAGATTAGTTAAAGGAAATCTATGTGTGTATATACATTTGATTGAACCAAATGTATATACACACATAGATTTCCGTTATATGATAACCTCCTTGATTGAACATAGAAAATTATATTCATCTGAATATCACAAACATACTAGCCGATTAAAAAAAAAACATAATTGTTAAGATATATTATTTATTCAAATGTTCTCTTATATCCTTGAGGCATCGTCCCCTGGTATCAGCTGCATTCAAGTTACCTATGATGCTTCCTTGTTTGCTTTTGATATAGGTAGGAAAGAGACATTTACACACATTTTACATGCCTATGGCCCATAAGGTATCGCCCCCTGGTGTCAGCTGCCTTTAGGAAACCATAATGCTTTCCTATTTGCTGCTGACACAGGATGAGTCATGGACATGTTTAATTTCTACTTTCTTTTTGGCTAATTTTTATATATTTAATTGATCCAACTTTTTGTGTACTATACATATGTGGATATCTATTTTTCTTTTTTTTCTTTTTGGGCTGCTTGTTTGTTATCTATATCAACCACACTTGCAATAAAATGCATTAGTATTAAAAAAAAAAACATACTATAGATTCTTTATCTACGTATTCTTTAAGAACTTAAATAGTTCTCGTTTAACTTTTTTTTTTTTTTATCTCATTGTTTGTATTGTATTATGAAAAAAATTATTGATGTTGTAATGTTTATGCCCTTTGGGGCCCATAATTGGAAATAAATTTTTTTTTATCTTATCTTAAAATATCTTATCTTATCTTATCTTATTACATGCATGCACTTGAAGAATAGTGCGTTTTTTGTGTTTTTTGTTATTTTTATATTTTCTTGGTTTTTTTTCTAATCTCTCTTTTCTACGTCTTTCCTTTGGTAGGAAGAAAGTAATTTTGGCGGGAAGAAAGTAATTTTGGTGGGAAGAAAGTGCTAGATATTTATTCTTATTTATTTCCGTACTTTTGTTCAAGGAAACTACATTGCACTTGCCCTTACACCTCTCTACGTCACGTATTTCCGCGTACATTTCCTCATGTGCTTATAACTAAAATATGTTTTAAGACCCTTATTTCGTTCAAGTCAAGCCTCTTCTAAGAATCCATTCCTAAATTTTCACAAAATAAGCGATTGTTTTAACTGTACATCAACAAAAATTTAATCTTTGCAAGGCATGATAAATTTAGGAAAACAAAAGGTTAATATTGTATCACATGTATTATAACTATAAACAATAAATTAGGCACAAAAGAATAATACTCACTCAGGGAATGAACTGAATGAATGTTAAAAATAACACACCCACTGTAAAACTTGATTTGGACATGTAAGGGCTTTTACCAAAAAAAATACTGAAGTAATTGAGATGGTTTTTTTTACATATTTTCTGGTCCGATTCAGTACAAAAAGGATTAATTTGATAGTCAATATATAACTCTTCCTATTTTTCTAGTTATCCTGCCAACTAGCCTATGCGAAGAACCTCTTTTAACATCCGGTAATCATTTTGGTATTCGGCATCGAAAAGTCATGTCTACGAACTCAAAATATGATCACGTGGTAAACATATTTGGTTAACTGGTGAGTGGACTTCTTTTAAGAGTTAATTTGTTGCTCTTAAAAGACGATAACTTTAACCTTATTTATTTGGCCGTTACATTTACAGTTAGAAATTACATTAGATTGACGATAAGAGTTATTGCCATTCAAAGACGTTTTTATTTATCTCTTTTTTATTTACATGACAAATACAAAACTTGAATAAAAAAATAATTATAGAAAAGGTAGGTATAAAAAGGGCAATTATATGCAAAAGAAGTCAACTCACCAGTTAACCAAATATGTTTACATGTAGTTTTTTTCTTGTTGATTATTTTTGTCGATAAATCTCGTTAAATATTATAATTTCAGGATGAAAGGCAAAAACTTTGTATTTGAATTGTAAAATATAATCGTGTAAGGGTAATAACTCCCTGGATAATTATGAGTCATCAGACAATCTTAGTGAAAATAGACAACTTAAATGTAAACAATGATATTTTCTTGTTGTGTCCATATATAATGTATAAATCACCAGGCATACTGGACAGTTCAACTAACCACATAAATCACCAGACATACTGGACATTTCAACTGACCACATAAATTCAACTAACCACATAATTCACCAGGCATACTTGACAATTCAACTTACCACATAAATCACCAGGCATACTTGACAGTTCAACTGACCACATAATTCACCATGCTTACAGGATAGATCAACTGACCACATAAATTCAACTAACCACATAATTCACCATGCTTACAGGATAGTTCAACTGACCACATAAATTCAACTAACCACATAATTCACCATGCTTACAGGATAGTTCAACTGACCACATAAATTCAACTAACCACATAATTCACCATGCTTACAGGATAGTTCAACTGACCACATAAATTCAACTAACCACATAATTCACCATGCTTACAGGATAGTTCAACTGACCACATAAATTCAACTAACCACATAATTCACCATGCTTACAGGATAGTTCAACTGACCACATAAATTCAACTAACCACATAATTCACCATGCTTACAGGATAGTTCAACTGACCACATAAATTCAACTAACCACATAATTCACCATGCTTACAGGATAGTTCAACTAACCACATAAATCACAGGCTTACTGGATAATTCATCTGACCACATACATTACCAAATATAATTTATACGTGTTTCTTGTTTTTTTTACATAGATTAAACCGTTGGTTTTCCCGTTTGAATGGTTTTACACTTGTAATGTTGGGGCCCTTTATAGCTTATTGTTCGGTGTGAGCAAAGGCTCCGCGTTGAAGGTCGTACGTTGACCTATGATGGTTTACTTTTATAAATTGTTATTTGGATGGAGAGTTATCTCATTGGTACTCACACCACATCTTCCTTTCATCTGATTTTATAGTTTATGCGTTCTAATATTATTATTGCACTGTTACAACTCTGTCCCAGGTTAGGAGTGGTGGGCTCCCGCTTACACTTTAACCCCGCCATTTACATTTGTGATTTCGGAGTCTTTTATCTGCTGACTATGCGGTCAGAATGGGTTTTGCTCATGTTAAAGGCCGAACAGTGTCATAAAGCTGTTAATTTCAGTGTCATTTGGTCTCTTGTGAAGGGTTGTCTCATTGCTAACCATACCACATCTTCTTTTATATCTCTGAGTGAGCATTTCAAATCCACCGAATAAGAAAATGAATACAAAAAATATGAATACAACACAATTTTGAACCATAGTGCATATTAGTAAGATACCATATAGATGACATGTTACCGTTAAAAGTATAGTATGCAAAACATCTATATCTTTTAACAAAGACATGGCACAAATTAGACTGAATAATAGATCATAATACTTAGGCACACGTACGGCAGATAATAGAAGTTTAACTTTTAATTATATTCGCATGATACGGTACTTTTGAAAATCAATTTGAACGCAATGAAATATTTTATCATAGTTGACTATAGTTGACTGCTAGAAATTCAGTAGTACCTGGAAAAAGTATATATTTAGATTATGTTAATCAATTGTATCTGATTTTATGCCTTTATGGGCCCTGTAATTTCGGAAATAAAAATATTCTATTCTCTAGAGAGTATTTGTGACATTTCTACACGTGGTTGAATTGTTGATGTTTTTAATGTTACCGCCTTATCATTATTTTGATTGGATAAAGTGTTCGCGCAGAATCTGTGCTTCTAAAATGAACCTCGGTCAAAGTCCATGTGATCAACGATTCCAAATATAGCAACACGTCCAAGAGATGATTCTAAGAGAAGAAATGACATTTTAAGCGTAAAGAAGAATATTTGAACAAAATGATATTTACAGTAGTGTTACCGAACAGTGTTGTGATTGAAATCGATGTGGATATTCGAGCGAATGGACAAGAATGCTTAGATCAGGTAAAGTCGAACGTGACCTATAAAAATGTATTCCACTTTCTTTGGAGAAAACTTTAAAAATTTCCATTTTTGCTGCAATATTTGTATAATTAATTAATTGTGCTTTGATGATGAATATAAAGAAACTTGTTATATATGTAAAAACGTATTTCTGCTTTGTAAAATGCCGTTGACAAAGGGAAAGTACATAAAAATCGAAGATGGCCATGCAGGGTCCAAAGTCCAATCTGTGATCGGATGTAAACAAAGGATCAATCAACCCGTAGCGGTTACCTGTCAAAATTACCATGTATGTTGTAATCATTATAATTGATTACATTTCTAAGACATTTCATCCGATTTCGAAGATTTGTTTGTAATAGACTAATT
The DNA here is from genome assembly GCF_036588685.1 of Mytilus trossulus. NCBI lineage: Eukaryota > Metazoa > Mollusca > Bivalvia > Mytilida > Mytilidae > Mytilus > Mytilus trossulus. The sequence continues at coordinate 90,933,579 of NC_086378.1, forward strand.
TCTTTGTGATTGACTGAGGATGGTTGATGCAATAAGAAGCTTTGACTTTCTTTGATCAGCTGACTTGACAAAAGAAAAATCAATACACAAAAGTATAAACAAGTACATGTGTATTGGGTTGTCCTATAAAAGAAAAATGTGTTGCTAAAACTGAAAGAAAAACAATTTTGCAACATAAGATTTAAAGTCAAGATATGAAAAGATAATCATGATAATACTAATTTAGAACAGAAAAAAAATATTATTTTGTACATTTTTTATCATAAAATAATTATATTTTTAATTTTGACCAAAAGATAAAAACATCTTTCCAAGTGAATGTATATATTATAAAATGTGCAAACTATTTTATGTATTGATTAATTATGTAAATTAATTTGTTTAGTTTTATAAATATCAATTGTATGACTACAAAACTGGAATAACCAGTCCAATAACTATTCAGATTCTTGTGAGATAATCATAATATTATTTTACAGAATCATTGATTTATTGACAATTATTTTTACTTCCAATTCTGTAAAATGATTGTATCTGATAGCAGATGACTTTCTGGCATTATGCCATGGGTTGCAAGGTTATATTCTGGTACTCCTGGTCATTGCCAAACTTTCTGTTACATGTAGCTTTCCTCAGTATTTTTTTAGGTGCAAATTATATATGGACAGGGAGACTGGGTAATTCTTTGGTAATTACAGCAGCCTCCTTCTAATGATGATTAACATGTATATGCTGTTTCTCAGTTACTGAACTGTAGTAAGATTGAATATACTATAGTTCAAGTAGAAAACTAGTTGTTCTTACAAAAATCTGGGTAGTTAGTAATTTGATTTATTGTACCAAATTTACTATAACTAATAAGGCATTTATGAAACCTAAATAGTTCACACAATGCTCATTATCTAAAGTTGTACTTGTACGTGTTACAGTAAGTAAAAACTCTGGTTTTAGTGAACGTCATTTGTGCGTTTAGGGGCGTCGTCACTTCCGTTCCAATGTTGAGCGAGTGGTTGGAAAAATATAATTCTATATTGTACGAATTATTCGGCAAATTGAATTATCAAAATTGACAATCAGCACAGCTGTCATTAGGGAATTTTTATTAAGTACCTACGGAATAACAATTATTTCTAGTTTATCCTGCACAATGACGATCACTAAGATGCTTGATGAACGATTATAGTGCAGGGATACAGGCGACCCCCTCTATTTGGTAAATGACGTCATAAAGGCACGTATAATTGACGAGTTTTTCCCGGTGACGGATGAACTCGAAAGTGGTCTATTCAATAATATTTTGATTATCTTTTATTTATATCCTTTCAATTTTGTAACACATTGTAATGTATTTAATTTTTTATTAATTAGGTTTGCCTGCATCTTGGAATTCTTGAATATGACTATTTTGGCTTACAATTTAGTGGCAATAAAGGAGAAAAAATATGGCTGAACATGAGGAACAGAATTAATCAACAAGTGTCTGAAATGAGGGCTCACAGATTTCATCTCCGTGTCAAGTTCTACATACAACCCCATCTTCTGTTACAGGAATCTAGCAGGTAGGTGGTCAACTTGGTTATACATTATGTATATTATGTATGTCTAAGATTATTTTGTTGACAGATTCACAGGGGGTTCATGGTCATAAGGCAGTCTTTCCATCAACATGCATTTTACAAAGTTATTTACAAAAATGTATCTTGCAGAAATTTATCATCTGTTTTTGGATTGAACATGTTGAAAGCAACATTGCAACCATTTGCCTATTATTTTCATCTATGTGATAAAATTGAGAATGGAAATGGGGAATGTGTCAAAGAGACAACAACCCGACCAAAATAAAAAAACACAACAGCAGAAGGTCACCAACAGGTCTTCAATGTAGCGAGAAATTCCCGCACCCAGAGGCGTCCTTCAGCTGGCCCCTAAACAAATATATACTAGTTCAGTGATAATGAATTTTTTGTATACATTGTATGTACATGAACTGTACGTGTCAAAGCAGCTATCTTCTCTGTACATCAAAACAAGTACAGGTTGTATATGTATATGTCCTATATCAGCATAGTCTGTTTGTATAAGTTCAGGTTGTCTCTTTGGTGGGGAATAGGTCAAATTTCCCCAAAAAATAATTAGACATTCACCAGTAAAACTCTCATTATACCACTCAAGTCTTTCTATGTGTCTCACTGGTTGTTCTTGTTGGTCTTTAGTGTACATGTACATAATTTGTCCATCTGTCACTCAAATCTGGCCATGCTTGTGAAGTTGTGGTCATCAGACTGAAAGTTCATTTCTGAGTAAAATTCTTAAATCTGTCACATCTTCAGTTGCAAGAATCTGGGACTCTACATGGTACAAATGTAATATTTGGCCTTACTTAATGGATCTCACCCCTATCAAATTTTACATAAAACCAAAGTTGAACATGATGAAGATTAGTTTATAGAAACTGTTAGTCTTGTAATTAAATTTCATATGTGGGGTAAATTCTACATACAACCTTTAAAATTTACTATGAGTATGACACATGATTGTGATGTAGTACTTAGGTGGTTTGTGATTCTAAAGTCCAACCGGTAAGTGGTGCTTATCCCTATGTCAAGTTCTAAAACATCCTTTAATTTTAACTATACATGCTATATGAGTATACATGTATGTCACAAACTGTACATGTGATGTACTACTTAGATGAAGCTTGTGATTCTTTGTGAAGTCTAATTTGGTACTAATAATATGTCAAGCTCTATGTACAGACAATTAAGGTAAATCATTGGTTGTGGTATGAAGTCAGAAGAACTGATCATTGCTGATGTAATAGCTTAATAAGTCAGACCTGACTACAAACTATGAAATGAATCTGTCTTCAGAACAAGATATTGACTTCCAGTAGAGAGAGGGGGTATGAGGGGTCCTTATCCCAAAATCCAGGGCTAAAAAACACCCTATCTCAGAGTCCCCGATAAAGGTCCTATCCCCCCTCAGTAGACTTCCAGTAGAATATTTGAATCATAGATTGTATACCTAATTATCTGTGGTATAGCAGGTCCTAAAGTGCTTGTAGTTAGTTTTCTTGGTAAATGATCCTGATGTAAATTTTAAGTTATTCATACATGTAGAAATAAAATGTTTAATCTAATATTGTACTATATTATCAGAATTTAAATTAAAACATTGGGCAATGCATGCCCATGTCATTCTATGTAGGTGTCTTCTCTTGTCATGTATTGTTCATCTGTCATTGTATATATTATCTTTATATACCTGATGAAATTTCTTCCTTGAAATGACATAATTATTATTTAAACACTACAAATTATTGGAAAAGCCAGTATTTATCATCAATATTCATTTTCAATAATAAATTAAAACGCAAAAGTCTTAATTATATTTAGACATGTACAGGTAATCCAGGTAAAAGAAATGATCAGTCAGCCATTTTTAAAAGTCAATGTTTCAATGGAGGTGACTGAACCAAAGAATACATGTACTTACAATTATAATACTGCGTTTGATTAGTCAGTGCCCTATAAATAAATGTACATGTAGGTGACTGACCCAAATCTTATCCACAACGACAAATCTTTATTTAATAGAGTGGTTTACATTGTATAAAATGGTTCATGGTCAATTTATTAATATTCTATGTGCAATCCTGTGTAAATTTAACTGGCATGTCCTGTGTGACGATGTCAATACAATATTTTATGTCAATGATGATACATAAAAATAGAAATAGATATCTATGTTATTGAATATATTTTAAACAAAAGAGGAACAGCATATTTAACATGTTGAAGTTCTAATCCTAGATGGTATATAAATTAAAATCAGCCAGAGAAAGCAAAGATCTGTTGCAGACAGAAATATACATTGTATATGTAACTGGAAACATAAAGTTTGATAAAACTGAAAATATCAATCTTTTTCAAGGTTTGGCAAGGCAAAACTTAATGATTGACAAACTGACAATAGAGGCTTAAAACATGTTATACACAAACAATCATGACATTGTATGGAAAGGAGGTATGAGTAGAGACTGCAGTGCAAACACTGAACCTTCATAACTGGTCAAATTATTCTAACCTTTCAAAAAAGTGTTAATTTCATCAAAATATAAACTTTTTGATATAATCAGAACACTTACGTTGTCATAAACAAGATAAATAAAACAGTAAATTTGGTCTTAAATTGACTTTTTGGGCTAAATACATGTAGACAAAAGTTCAAGCCTTACACTAAAAGATGTTTAAAATAAAACACATTAGCAAAAATGTCTTTTTATCGGGAAAGTCCTTGGTCATACATGTACCTACAAGTAAATAGTATTAATTTTTATTGCAAGATCTCAAAATTATACCACTTAATGCATGAAGTTTGAAGCCCAAATATAAATATGTCCGACAAGATTAAAAAAAAATATAAATCGTGATGTTTAACAAAGTAATGACTAATGTTTTGTGAACATTTGATATGTCTATTATGTTAGTTGTTAGATACATGTACATGTATATTATTCTTGTTTTATTTTCGATTTCAAGGGACCAAAAAGTAGCCTTATTGTAAATAAGCTAACCACATACATGTATATGCTACCACTTTTAAAGAATGGTAGAGTTTGCTGTCTTTTGGTGCTTGTGATATAAGTTCATGACGCCTAAGCGAAGTTTTTGATGTTTGACAGGACTTTGAACTTGTTTATCAAAATGTGACTATTGTTGAATTTAATGTAATTTAAGTTGAAGTGCTTTGAAGGATACAAATTATTAGTCATTATATGGTGAACTACAAAAAATGTACTTATTTTGGATTGTTGTCAACATTTGAGTGTTTTTGAAAATAGAATTGTGCAATTTGATGCAATAAATTAAATGATTTTAAACAGTTTCAATCGGTTATTTGTTTAATTTAAGTTTTTAAAATAGATTGATGCAACAGCAATAAACATGATAACCGTTATATTGTTTTGGTTAAACAAAGACTGTTTACCTATTTTGTGATTTAAGAGAGATAATAGAAAGTAGAATTTTCATAAGTATAAGTACTTTGTTTACAACATTTATAAAAATAGAAAGTTAATTTACATGTAGGCTTTAAGTGCATTTTAAAACTGGGTAAAGATTAAAGTAATTTAAACAACAAAAGTATAAATCAAAAGTATATATTTTATAATCAAAACATGAATTTCCATGTTTACATTCTGTCAAGCCAAGGATCTACAATAGCAGCAAGTACATATCACTGATTAAGAGTGGGGCTATATAGCAAGCACCTTGTCTGGCCTTCTGTCCTACCTATGTTCAAAATATATTTCTCTCTCACCATTCTCAGATAGTACTGAACATCACAGAGACTTATATCTTTAAAATGACAAAAGCTATCAATTTGACAGATTTGTAGCACACACTTTTTTGTAACATAATTATAATGTACATTGTGACTTTATACGTAGCTTTTGCTATGATTGTAATGTTGGATTTATATGTACAGGATTTCATGTACATGTACTGTATGTCCAATGTATACAGAGTAACCAATGAATTTGTGTTGACATCAAAATTTGTATCTGTTTTCAGGCATCTGTTCTACATACAAGTTAAACAAGAAATCCTGTTTAAGACCCTCCATGTTCAAGACGAGACGAAGCTTGTTACGATACTTGCTTTGATAGCTCAGGAAGAGTTTGGTGATCATGTATCTAATCGTTTACATCTGCCTGGCTATGAGACTTTCTTAGAGAGGATCTGTCCTCAAAGTGATCCAGACTTTCTGAAGAGTGTAGCCAGTTGCCATTCAGAACTACGTGGTGTGTCTTCCCAAAATGCAGAGTACAGAATGCTGCAGGAAGCTTCAACACTAGAGGATTATGGGATGGAAAAGCATGAAGTAAAGATGGACAGAAAATTGATGTCAGTTGGTGTAGGTCCCGAAGGAGTGTTTATATATGACAACCATATGGAACTAGTAGATCGGTAAGTCAGTAACAACTTACTCTTTGTGCTTATCATGATTCAGCCCAGTCTGGTAGTTCAGAGGTCCAATAATTAAACACCCTTTTTAAAAAACATTCTTTAGAAACTGCAATACATTGTAAATAAATGCACAGAATAATTTCTGAATATGTACTATTTTTGTTAATGCGAATAAAAATAAATATTAATGCAACTCCTTGAGTATCCCGATGTGAAGAACTTGCATTCTAATATCTGGTAAATATATGTGTATTTAGCTCTAGGTGGTTTCTGGCTTAACCCAAATAAAAGGCTGTCAGGTTATGACTTTGAACTGCTTAGATCAGATGCATGGCATTTGTATACATAATTTTGATAGAGACAGTATTGACCATTGATAAATTTATTTTCCAGAATTGAATACCCAATGATCCAGAGTATTGACCATTGATTAATTTATTTTCCAGAATTGAGTACCCAAGTATTGACCATTGATTAATTTATTTTCCAGAATTGAGTACCCAATGATCCAGAGTATTGACCATTGATTAATTTATTTTCCAGAATTGAATACCCAATGATCCAGAGTATTGACCATTGATTAATTTATTTTCCAGAATTGAGTACCCAATGATCCAGAGTATTGACCATTGATTAATTTATTTTCCAGAATTGAATACCCAATGATCCAGTATTGACCATTGATTAATTTATTTTCCAGAATTGAGTACCCAATGATCCAGTATTGACCATTGATTAATTTATTTTCCAGAATTGAGTACCCAATGATCCAGTATTGACCATTGATTAATTTATTTTCCAGAATTGAATACCCAATGATCCAGAGTATTGACCATTGCTTAATTTATTTTCCAGAATTGAGTAGCCAATGATCCAGAGTATTGACCATTGATTAATTTATTTTCCAGAATTGAGTACCCAATGATCCAGAGTATTGACCATTGATTAATTTATTTTCCAGAATTGAATACCCAATGATCCAGAGTATTGACCATTGATTAATTTATTTTCCAGAATTGAATACCCAATGATCCAGAGTATTGACCATTGATTAATTTATTTTCCAGAATTGAGTACCCAATGATCCAGAGTATTGACCATTGATTAATTTATTTTCCAGAATTGAATACCCAATGATCCAGTATTGACCATTGATTAATTTATTTTCCAGAATTGAGTACCCAATGATCCAGTATTGACCATTGATTAATTTATTTTCCAGAATTGAGTACCCAATGATCCAGTATTGACCATTGATTAATTTATTTTCCAGAATTGAATACCCAATGATCCAGAGTATTGACCATTGCTTAATTTATTTTCCAGAATTGAGTAGCCAATGATCCAGAGTATTGACCATTGATTAATTTATTTTCCAGAATTGAGTACCCAATGATCCAGAGTATTGACCATTGATTAATTTATTTTCCAGAATTGAATACCCAATGATCCAGAGTATTGACCATTGATTAATTTATTTTCCAGAATTGAATACCCAATGATCCAGAGTATTGACCATTGATTAATTTATTTTCCAGAATTGAGTACCCAATGATCCAGAGTATTGACCATTGATTAATTTACTTTCCAGAATTGAATACCGGTACCCAATGATCCAGTATTGACCATTGATTAATTTATTTTCCAGAATTGAGTACCCAATGATCCAGTATTGACCATTGATTAATTTATTTTCCAGAATTGAGTACCCAATGATCCAGTATTGACCATTGATTAATTTATTTTCCAGAATTGAATACCCAATGATCCAGAGTATTGACCATTGATTAATTTATTTTCCAGAATTGAGTACCCAAGTATTGACCATTGATTAATTTATTTTCCAGAATTGAGTACCCAAGTATTGACCATTGATTAATTTATTTTCCAGAATTGAGTACCCAATGATCCAGAGGATTGTCCATGATGCCTGTTCTTGTTTCATGTCTGTGTATACTGAAGAGATGGAAACACGTCGGATTGAGGTCCGTCTCAGAACTTTACGAGCTGCCTCTTGTTTGTACCGTTGTATAACGGAGATGCACTCTTTCTTTCGATGTGATACAGTTAACAGTGAAGTGTCATCCCAAACCTATCGTGATCTCAAAGGACTACTTGCATCTTTGTTTAATGAGAACACCACAACTGGTAAATGTTCAATCAGTAGCTTTAATTTATAGATGACAATTGATTTTGCAAATATTTTTGTGGAAGAAAGGAAATTTACATTTCAGTTCACCATGTTATTATATTAGATAGGTGATTTTCTTTAGAATAAATTTATCAGTATTATTAATTTGATTGTCATTTTGCTGTAAACAGCCAAATATTTAAAATACTTTTAAGAAGATTTTTATTGACTTTTTGTGAATGAATAAGTACCTATTATCAGGTTTTCTGCATGTTGATATAGTAAAATATCAGCTGAGAGACATAATAAGAAGTTTTTTGTCGAGTGAGCGTAGCGAACGAGATCAAAAAGCCTTCATATTATGTCGAGCAGCTGATATTTTACAATATCAATATGCAGATAATCTGATAATCGATTTATCGGGCTATATTTGCGTGTTTCAGAAGTGTTTTCTTTGTTTCACCAGCACACAAAAGATGACTTGATAAGTTCAGGTCAAAGTTATTAACGTCGGTTCAAACATTGTGATGTCGCTGATATGTCCGGGTCAAAGTTATTAAGGCCGGGTCAACGTATTTGACGTCACAAAGACATGATACGGAATAATATTAAGAGCTGAGCAGAGTGATATAGACAGTGGGACGACCGATAAAAGGAGATATGGGATAAACCTCAATGAGACAGCAACCCAACATCACAAACAACAACAAAAAACTAGTAGTCAACAAAACATCTTCAACAATAAAAAGTCTTACTATACTTATTTACCGCTTATTGATGGACCTGTGTGAAACAAAATCTCATACACAATTATAAATTGTGTTAGACAAATCAACACATACAAAGTCTATACCTCATTTATAACCTTGAAAAAGGCTTGTACAATCAAATACCCAAGTATGAATCTTTTCCAATGTTTTATTTGTCTATACCTGCAGGTCAAAACTATGTTTTTGATGTTCAAAGAACTTGGCGAGAAGCATATGATAGCACTAGACGAAAACTAATGAAAGAAGCAGCAAATCAAAGCTTACCTCCCCCTGATAAGGAAGAAATGGAGGATAGTAGTGAAACACACATTCTTCCCAAAAACCACGAATGTCAGGACGTTCAGGTAATTTGTTATTTCTGAAATGTGTAATTGTGGGTCATTTCTAATTGTAGACTTAAGATACAAATGTAGAGATAATTGTAGATTATCTTTGATAATCTCAAAGAGATGGCTTTTCTTGCTTGAGCCGTGACAGCAAAAGTGAGAAAAGCAATCAAGTTGAGATGACCAATGATAAAATGTTTATGGCTATTTAAACCTATGACCCCCTTAGTTTCTTAGTAGAGATAATTTTTCATATCACTCTACTGTGCTGGAAAGGAAATAATCAATCAGTAATTAGATGTCAAAGGCAAATTTCATGAAATAGTGATAATGGGTGAATATCAATAGCCTAGGATATAAATATTTAAAACCAATGTCTTTAGATTAGTTGTCTGAAAAAAAGAATGCTTAATCTGCCAACATATTTGTTATATGTACTTATATACGTTCTTTCTTTTCCAAGATGGGTTAAATGATCTCTATGCCAGTCTTAAATTTTATCACAATCCTGATTTCTTGACTTGAGTAATTCCATAATGATTTGTTGCTACTTTTGGGCTGGTAAAAGCTGGTATGAAATATTGGAATCTGAATTAAATCTAGGAATAACTTGTAACAATTTAATATATATATATTTTTCTTTCAGGTGTTGAAAGCCAAGTTAGAAAAAATCCACGAATCGTTTCTGTGTAGTGTGTGTATGGACTGTGATATATCAACAGCTTTTTGTCCGTGTGGTCACATGACTTGTTGTCAGAACTGTGCGTCCCGGTTAGACGAGTGCCCATTGTGTCGGACAAATATTCAAAATGTTCAGCCTATTTTTTTGCCCACAACGTTAATACAGAAAAGTTGATGAAAGCTAAAGGTTGTGTTTTGTTCCGGGAACTGTGCAGATATAGAAATGGCAATAGAAATGGCAATATTATATGTTAAAACAACACCATTAGTTAAAGTTGACACGTGTGTGTGGTACAGTTGATCTGTTTACTGGTGCATCATTCATGTATATAGTTCAACCATCATTTAACATATGTATATACATCATTAATTGTTAAATGTTCCAGGTTTTATCATCACCAGAAAGATGTAAATATTTTTATAGAAAGGGCAACAAGCAATGCAATAATTGATATCATTTTATTTCATGTTGTTTCATTGTTGATATTAAGTATCATACATGTACAGTACTCATTGTTTAGTATGGTTCTATGAATACATACATAGTATCATTATACATAACGTTCATGTTGATAAGGTTGGATGGTTTACAATTAATTGAAGAGATTTGTGAAAAGAGGACCAAAATTATAGAAGATAAATAAATAGGCTTTCGGTTGTATGCTATTGATCAAACATTCAAATTAGAAATATTATAAATGAAATTCTTCTCTCATGTCTTTTGTTGCATTCATCTAAAAGAGAAAGTGATTGATTTATATAAGGTCAATGATTGTACTCAATTACTTTTGTTATGAAACTTGAACCTGGCAATGACAGATATCAAATACAAATTTTCTTTTAATCTTGGTTTTAATTTCGATTGTCTAAATAGTAAATTATCATGAAAATGATTTGATTTTAAATATAATTTTAAAATCAGAAATTGAAGAAAAAAAATAAGGCAAATTCAAATAAAGGTGTAAGGAAGTATGCAGGAAATTACGTACTATGACTTATAGTCTGCACTTTAATGTTCATTCATTTAAGTTCGACGGAAGTTTGTCATATAACCACAAGTGTGGGCAGAGATTTGTTTTTTTCGAAATAAAAATATGTATTGTGATATTTTCAACCATCAAAATTTTGAGATTAAAAGATTGGATATGAGTCAAATCAAATTTAATTTTATATTCATACCTTGCCTTGTTTTCTGACCATTGGTCAATAGACAAGCATTTATTTTGGACATTATATAAATTGAAAGTAAAAATGTCTTATAAAAGTATTGTATTTATTTTTAGCACAGGTCCTTTTATGTTCATTAGTTTAAACTTGTTAGTTATAATTATGTTTTTTGTACATCAGCTTGTCATCAAATTTTATTTATTTTCATGATCTGTACATATTAACTTTATTTATTTTAATTTTTGTCTTGCCAATTATAGATAATGATGAATTATCTCCCTTGTTAGCCCCAGGTTATCTCCCATAGTTGATGTACATTCCAGATATTTTAAAGAAAAAATTGGATAAAGTATTTTTGTTTTGTTTCATATTTAAAATTCACCCAGTTGAATGTTTTTTATCTGGATTAAACTTTAACCAAACCTCCTGTTTGTATGCTCTACTTTTAATTGATGGATTGTAAAGAAAAGGTAAATAAAATCTTAGCAATCTCAAACCCTACTATGTGAAATAAGGGGAAATATAAAGAATTTTGGTTGGCAAAATACTAAATTGACTTTTGATCATTAAATCTGAATAACTTAGACCAGTAATGAAGATATGGTAATCATACATACAGTGTTTACATATCATTTTCAATTTGTATCATAACAATTTGTAAATTTAAGATGTAGTATATCCTTGTTTGCAATATTCCAAGTGATTCAAATTTAAATTTTAGAACTGCCATTCCAATTAGAATACCTCACTTCATATTTTATTTTGTTCATAAGGCTTTGTATCTAGTATTTTTGACTAAGGTTCAAAGTCCACACTAATCAGGGATGATTCTGCTTATCTGTACATGTGTTGGCTATCTTGTCAAACCACGTGCAGAAATTGTCAGTTTTAGCAATCTAAAGATTTTAATTTAAATCTGGTTAATAAAGAGATTTACTTTCACATCAATAGACTTGATCTACCATATTTTAAATTTATATACAGTAAAAAGAAATCTACCAAAAACTAATTAATGAAAGATGTCAGTGCTGATATTTTCATTAAGATTGTTGATATTCAAATGGTTAATTTCTACTATTTGTTGCCCAATTGACTAGATGGCTTAGGTCCCATTTGAAAGAAAACAAATATCCTTTAAATGATTCTTTATAAAATTTGAGCGTGTTTAACTTACAACATAGTGAGACATTATCAGTTAAAAATGTTTTTCAGACACAAGATCTTAAAAGTACTGAAAGCATATTTTTGTAATTAGATTTTATTTCTTTTCATTTTAGTTTCATTTTAATACATTTAAGTTGTATTTGTTGGGAAAGCAATAATTGATGTCCTCACCTCCATAGATAGATATTATACATTTTATTTTTAAGCTAGCAATATGATTATTTCACTTACCATGCCTACATTCAGTTTCAAATACCTTGAAAATGTTATCACAATAAATGTCACTTACATGCAAATTAGTAACCAAAATTGTTTAGTTCTCAATCTCTACACTACATCTCAAGTGGTCATTTCTACTTGTCCATGGTCGGAGTGGACATAAAATGGACAGAGCTTTTAGATGACCCCCTGTGCAAAACTTATGACATTTCTTTTCTGTCAGTACCCCAAGGGGAAATGATTAATGTATTTTGTATTCAATAATTTTCCAAATCTGAGGTTAAATACTGGTAGAGTAGGCATGCTACTTGATGGCTAGGTGGAAATGTTCTCTTGAGGTGTAGTGTAAGTCGGTCAGTTTAGTTCAGCAGAATAGCTATAAGAACACTTTTGACATTTGCTGTTCTCACAGAAAATACAGAAAATAGAAAACATATGTTAACAATGATACTGTTAATTCAGAATAATGGGAGGTACTAATATGTGTGTATGCCATGATTATAGAGGAGCAATAGATTTTAAAGTCTAGCAAAGTATGATATACCTATAGGCTTGTATGCAAAATTGGACAAAGTTATAAAATCAAATTTCCACAAAAATACAATTTTACCTGAATCTTTAAAATTTGGTACCCACTAAAATATATTTACATGAAATATTTGGTAAATGAAAGGTTAATAGTATTTGTCAATTTTTTCCCCCAAGTTGTAACTTATACATTGAACACACTATATATATTGCAACGATAGTTTGACTGAATTTGATTGTATCTTGTACCTGCTCGCCACTAGATATAATTTTCAGGAAATGATCTGAATTATTTAGAAAAAGTATTTACTGGCATGATCTGTATTCACGATACTTGTTGAAATTCAAATTCTTGAATCCTGTGACTCCAACCGGTGATATTTCTTGAAACTTCAATGAATTGTTAAACTGTGATTCTGATAAAAGTTGTGGCCTATAAGTGAAGTTTAATTGCATATGAATATGCAGCTAGTATGAATTAAAGATGTGTCTTGAATAAACAGTGATAAGAATTATTATTTTTGTTTAAGATTTATAGATAAGAAAGTCTGTAAATGTTTTAGAGAAAAATAAAGGCTATTTTCTGTATGTATATGTGTTATATTTGTTTAAACCCAATGAATTTGAGTAGTAGTATCATAGATTTTTGCTGTTCCAACTATCTGAATCTGTTTAACTTAATTTGACCCATCTGTGATATAAAGAATAAGGAGGTGTGGTAAGATTGAAACACTTTGTCAACCAGGGTTGAAATGAAAAGGATGTAAGCGATTATAGGCATCTGAATCGCCTTCAACAATGAGAAAAACCCACACCTTGTGGTTGGCTATGAAAGGCCCTGACATGAAAAATATCAACAATTTAATTGAGAGACTAACAACCGAATTTATAACAAAACATTTTATGAAAAACGTATATGACAGACATAAACCAACAACATACACTGAACTTCAGGATCCTGACTTTGGACAAGCACAGACAAGAATGTGGCAGAGTTTAACATGTTTGAGGATGCCAAACCCTCCCCCAAATGAGGACAGTGGTGTAACATTAGAACATAAGAACAAACTAAAAAGTCAGTTGAAAAAGGCTAAACTCATCAAATGGATACAAATAAAAAAACATCTAACAAAAACACAGAGGGGAATTGAACAGGGTACTGGTACATCCCAAAAACAATCGGTTCAAAGCCAATAACAACTTATAAAAAAACATCTAACAAAAACACAGAGGGGAATTGAACGGGATACTGGTACATCCCAAAAACAATCGGTTCAAAGCCAATAACAACTTATAAAAAAACATCTAACAAAAACACAGAGGGGAATTGAACGGGGTACTGGTACATCCCAATAACAATCGGTTCAAAGCCAATAACAACTTATAAAAAAACATCTAACAAAAACACAGAGGAGAATTTACAGGTACTGGTACATCCCAAAAACAATCAGTTTAAAGCCAATAACAACTTATAAAAAAATCATGTATCTTGCACCAAATATCATTTATTACACATCCAACATCCAATGGATTTAGTATCAATAGATTGTAGTACAGTGGATGCATATTTGTGTAATATTTAGCGTAGCTTCACCTTGTAAATCATCTAAAATTCATCGTGGAGTTTTCACATGTCTTGTATATTACTGGAATCATGCTGAAATTCTATAAATGGATACTAAGAAGTGAGGTTAATGTCAGTAAGAGAGCAAAACAATCAAATAGAGACATCGTTTGCGGATGAAAACTATTTTGGTGAGTTCAACTTTACTACTGTAAATTCAGAAATTATTGCGATGTTTTTATTATTGCGAAAAATGCGATAGGGTTATGATCGCAATAATTTGAAGTCGCATTTATTCATATTTTATATGAATGAAACAGGATTTTTAACAATATCGCAAAAATTAAAATCGTATTTCAGTGTAAAATGACAAAATCGCAATAATAAATGCACGCAATAATTTCTGAATTTACAGTATTTTGGAATGGAAATTTCACATGTATTACTTTTTGGGGCCAAAAGATCAACCATGTAGGATTGTGTGTCATTTTTCAACATTTATCTGTCCCAAAGTATATAAACTAAATTTCAAACTATCTCTAGCTAAAACAAAATCCACAATACAAACTAAATGGCAAATTGAAAGAGATGATTTTGTCTTGTTTCATAAAAAAAAAGACCAATGTAAACACAAAATTGTTGTAGGGATGGATAAATCTGGCTGTGTAAAAAAATCACTCTGATTCACACAAAATAATTTCTGAAACTAACCTCATCAAGATGCTTACTTTCTTGCTTGATTGACAACATATCTGTTACGTTTGGAGGACGTACTTTTCAACAAACAATCGGCATTCACATGGAAACCAACTGTGTTTCTCTTCTTGACGACTTTTCCTTTACTCAAAGAGGCAGACTTCATACAGAAGCTGCTTAGCAAGAAATGAAATAAGTTAAAAAAACATCAACCTTTTACTTCATTTTTAACTAGCATACTTTTCATTAAATTTTAGTGACTGTTGAAAGCATCTTTCCCATCTACTTTGGGATAAACGATACATCAGATACAGATAAGTCTGCCTTATATCTTAACTAGCACATATAAATTGACGATGAGGTTGGGTTGAACAGAAATCTTTAAAAATGATTTCAGCTTCCCAATTGTGTACTTTTAATTTCTATGTAGTTACATTCCAGATAATAAAAATAAATTAGTAAAGTCTATGACTTATTTGTTGACATGATAGATGGTTTGTGTTTCATTTTGAACTCAATCAAATAACAGAAAACCTGTTTAGAAAAAAAGGGATATATAATCAGTTGTAAAATGTCAAATTGTTCATCTTTCAATATTAAGCAGCAATTGGGGATAAGATCGGGATTGCTTGTACACAATTTAGTAAGATCAAAATGTCTGCTCCCATGAACTATTTTTGGACCTGAAAGTTGATGTCAGAGGTCTACTAACTTCTATGAAGTTGATATGTGTAAGGTTTTAAGAGAACACAGGTTAACAACAATCAAGTCCAATACAACCAAACTTCAAATTTTTCACAAAATACAGGTAAAGTCTAAAAACATATGTGTGAAAAAATGAGTTTCGTTTTAGATCCTGTTTAGCTGTTTCTATACCGAAACTGATAATTCGATTTACTAAATAAATAATTTATAGAAAACTGTCACAACCAACAACAAAAAATTGACATTTCAAAAATTCATAATAATTTGGAAGTCTTACCATTCATTGCCATTTGGATTGTGTTTCATAATTAGGGGGGGGTGTCTTTATCGGGACTCCAGGAACAGGCTCTTTAAAGCTCGAGATTTCAGGATCCAGGAACTACTTTTGGAATTTGAGAATGCCATATGCATGGGAGTCACTGCTGGAGCACATGGGGCATAACTTTTTACCCCTGTCCATCTGTACATACGTCCAAATGTTGGTTTCTGTTCTCTAACTTAAGTTTGTGGAAGAATTAGGAATCTGCTGGTATTTCAAAGGCAGAAAAATATGGAAATTTTGCACAACAAAAACAACAGGTACTTTAGAAACAGCAGAAAAAAGGCATGGGCATCATTTATTGGTGGGCTCTGAGACCTGTTCAAACTTTTTCACTAGAAGTTAAGAACTCTGGGTGGCTTCACTTCTACGGCTCTTGAGTAATGCCCCTTTATTTATATAAATATTGTTGAATTTTATGTTTCCTTCTCTTATTTTAGTTTGTTTGCCTCAATCAAAGTTATGAAATAAACTCATCATAGATACCAGGATTAAATTTAGTATATATATGTCAGATGCGCGTTTCGTCTACTAAAGACTCATCAGTGACGCTCAAGTCAAAAAAGTACTTTTACTGTACTTGAGTAATGCCCCTTTATAATCATGAAAATTGTTGATTTTTTTCCGTTCTCTTACTTTCAGTTTGCTTCAACCAAATGGTATGACTCGATCTTATCTGCTTATACACAATGCTTTTTATCACAAAATACAGGTTAAATTTGAATTTTGGTGATGTTACTTTTACCCTTCTAGAGTTTTTATACAAACGGAAAAATTGCTGATTTTTTCATTTTTGTTCTCTGTCTAACTTTAGTCATGTTAGTTAGTCTCAACCAAATGTTATGAGACTTATATATACACAATACCTACATTGTATTACCACAAAACTCAGATGAAATACAAATTTGGATATACAATGTAGCGTCACATTTACAGTTCTTCAGTTTTGTTCCTTTATAACTTTATATGATATGCAAGCGAGGCATTATCATATATCTGTGTCCCAAGGACAATGAAGGGAATTGTAATAAAAATATAAGGGTCACCATATTTTTTTCAATATGCAGCAGGAACATACATTGTATATATCATGTATATTGATGGGACTTGACACTACCTTATTGTAGCAGTTATCTACTGAGCTATTATGTTGACTGTGTTGATTTGTACATACATTTACTTACTTACTTACTATATCATGCCTGAATCTAAATAAATTTACTTCCTTACTTACTATATTATCATCTGACAGGTCATAATTAATAAAGATACATATCATGCATATCGTCGCTGGGCTTCTAAAATGTTGTTTATGACTTTTTTTGCTAAAATACTTTTTGACTCCAATGGTCTGTGCGGGAGGAAATCTTTGGTATTACAAAATAGCATACAGTTAGACCAATCAAAATGTGTGAAATAAGACATACATATATATATATATATATATATTACAAAATTGCCAATGTCAGTTGTTTGTAAAGTTTGCTTCCAAAATGTTGTATGAAAACTTGAAATTCATTGTAGAATGGCTTTGGGAAAAAAATATTGTACATTTCTTTATTTCTGTGAAAATAATTGAAGTTCTTGGATAATCCAGTTTTTATTTCACTGCTATAAATAATTTACAAAAATGTTCAAGTTCACATACAACATTTTGGAAGCATGCAATTGCCAAAATTTTCAAAGCCTGTTTGTGAGATATTTTTTTCTAGAAATATTTGTAATTTACATTTTAGAAGCCCAGCGACAATATGGAAACAGACATGTGCTCACAACATCCACTCTATTGTCCTAAGGATTTCTGATTATATCAATAAGATGTCACTCAAACATAGTTTTTAAGTGATGCCAGTGTATCAAACTTGTTATCTGTCACTTTAAATTTGTCATAATCAATTCATTTCATTCAGAATGCAAACAGGGTAATAAAAATATTGTGCTGATTGCATTCCAACATTCTCACATCGTTTTAAAACATTTCACATCATATAAATCAGTCTTATTTTGGTCATTTCATTTTAGAAAATATTTCTACTTTATGATAAAACTTGTATTTCAATAATTTCAAACATTTCCTGTTAGATATACTGGACGAAGGATACCGGTTGTGCAAAATTGTCAGATTTTGTATAGATTATTCATGCAAAACCCTATTTTGTGTGGTTCCCACAAATGTTTAACCCTGCCACATTCTATATGTGCCTGTCCCAAGTCAGAAGACTGTAGTTCAGTGACTGTCCTTTGTTGGTGTGTAACATATATATTTCTTTTTCATTCATTATTTTATTTTTAATTTTGGCTGTGAGTTTTCTGGTTAGAATTGTTTTACACTTGTCATTATGGTACATTTTATAGCTGCTTTTGCAGTATGAGCTTTGCTCATTGTTGAAGACCATACAGTGTGCTATAGTCAATAGTTCAGTTGTTAATTTCTGTGTCATTTGGTTTCATTTAGAGAGTTGTCTCATTGGCAGGCATAACACATCTCCTTTTGTTTAACAAACCATAGAATAAAAAAGAAGATAAAAAATATGAGAAGATAGCTAGATATAACATGCATTCAGATTTAAAAAAAAGAAGAAAAATGGTGTCACACACATGTTTCTCGATATATAATAACTTAAAAATTCTATTCTTTTCATCAGAATTTATTGATTCTTGATTTTTTAGCAGTCTTTAGAGTATAACAAACAACTCTAAAGGTGTTTTCATATCTTTTATCAAGCTATAATCTAAATTTCGTAATTCATTAGTTGACCATTTATTGAATATTTCAACATGTCAAGGTAAAGGATCTCAAATTTAATAAAAATAATTAAGCATGTATTCTTCTTTTTGTGGTTTAAAGTTTCTTAAGATTAGTGAGATGCTGAAAAAATATATTACATATACAGATAAAAACAATACCAAGTTTTCACATTATTTTTTCTAAATTGTCACAAAGCTTCAAATTTGCAATTTCTTTATTGAAAAATGTATGAAAAAAATAAAACTACCCATAACACATCGGTTTTGCACATTTCATGAGCAGAAGATTATATAATATAGTCAAATACAAACTTATAAACCCATCAAAGTATCATACTTTACATAAATTTCAAGAAAATCAACCAAAATCTTACCAAAAAAAGATTTCACAAAGTTATCTCCCCTTCCAATGTTAATTCCCAGAGGAAATAAAAGATGCTGATTTTGAGTTTTCCTCAAGCTAGATTTTTTTGGACTTTTGTCTGTGTATATAAAGGACATAATGCTACAGATTAGAACTAAAACATGTTCTGTTTTAATTAGTTTGAGGTTAAATCTTAGTTTGACTGGACTAAAATTTCTGTTGGAGTTATTGCTCTTTAATGATGAAGGTTTAAACAATATTTAATGTTTTTGCTTTTTGAAAATTATAAGAGATAGATAGACACTAAACAATTAATGAAAATGAAAAATAAGAAGACTCAAGAATTTTATTTTTTATTTTTCAGGACTAAGTTTGGCTGTCTAAATGATTTAAAACAAGAAATGGGATCATCTAGAAATACGAAGAAGAGACAGAAAGTTGATAGAAAAAAACTTAATGATCTTAAGGACAAAGGTAATAATGGTGGAATAGAGGTAAAGACAATTCCGTCAACACATAATGACAGCTTAGGAGAAGACTTAACTCAGAATACACAAAGATATAGAATAGAGGTGAAGACAATTCCGTTAACACATAATGACAGCTTAGGAGAAGACTTACCTCAGAATACACAAAGTTATATTGAGGATCGGGACCAGGATGAAGAAAACTATGATTACTATGACGGTTACTATGGTTATGAGGAAGACTGTGAGGAAACTCAAAGTTTTGGCATGGGTGTTGAACCAGAAACTCTGGAAGTTTTAAAACACATGATCCTTAATTTAATATCTGACACTAGAAAGTCTGAGTTGATATCCTGTGATGCTGAAAGGTATTTGGCATCCATATTAGGCATCTGTGATATAGAACAAAGAAAAGAGTTGATGAAAGTGAGAAATAAGAACCATAACCCACTATCTTTGGCTTGTAAGTTAAAAAATGGTGACTTAGTCAAGTTTTTAGTGGAGCATTGTGATGCTCAAGTTGATGGTGAATCAGATGACCTGAAGGGCAAACCTTTGTTTTGTGCAGTAGCAAATGGGGATGAAGATGTTATCCACTATTTACTTGAATGTAAGGCTGATGTTGGTATTGACATTGGGAAGAACTGTAATTGTCTAATGCTTGCCATGATGGTATTCCCACCAGAAATATTTCCAGTATTTGGATATAAACACACAGACAATTCTGCTAACCAAACAAAGCTAGGTGAGGAGTTAAAGGAGGCAGTAGATAAGGGGTTCTGTCATAAAGTGGAGATTGTTAAAATGTTGGTGGATAAAGGGGCTGTGGAGAAATGTTCCGAGAGACAATTGTTTGACATCTTGACTGCTGCTTTTGATGAAACAAAAGATTTTTATAAAACCTCACTTCAGTTTTTACTTGATAGAGTTCCCGTTGATTTTGGCAATGTAAGGAATATAGAAGGTTTGTCAGTATTTGGATTTGAGATGATTCATAGAGGAAGCTCAATATCAGGTTATCTAGAACCTTATCTAGAGAATATAAACAATGTAAATGATGCTAATCTACTCAAATTTCAGTCGGCCATTGAAAACTGTGATAGCACTGAAGAACATGTTGATTCTGTTTTAGCATCATTTAGTATTAATAAAGATAACAATGAGATTGCCTTGGGTGACAAGTCAGATGCAAAGTTAGAGGCTAAGTATGTTCACCCTATTCTGTATCTAGCCTCCTCTGGGGACACCATGTTATACCATAAGTGTTTACTGATGTCAGATATACCTCTCCAAGTTAAGATAGAAAGTCTGGAAGTGTTTGGGACGTACTGCTGTACTTCTAATTACTTCGCTGATGCTGTGCAATGTTGGAAAGCTGCTGATGAAATAAGGAGACAAAAATGTGTCCGTGTCACTAGAAATAAAATGTACAAGACAACAACAAATGATGCAGAAAGTATGTCAAAATGGGAAACAGAGGAACGTGCACGTGAAGAAGCCAGATCTCAGTTTTTATCTTCTTTAAATCCAATTATGCCAACATTAATTATAGATCTTCTAGACACTGTGTCAAATTATTTCTCTCATGTAACCAAGAAAACTGTTCAGCTGGTTAAACATATCTTTAACGAAGAAGTCAAAAAGGGGGAGGTTCCTGATTTGAGTGACATATCTACCCATTCATCTTTCGGATGGCACCTTGGTAAAAACCAGGCAGGAAAGACAATAGATACACGCTTGGCAATCTTACTTAAAAGTGCTCAGATTCATGAGAGTTTGATTGGTTATGGAGATTTCAGAACGTTTTTGGCATATAAGAATCTAGCTGAAGAACTTGACAAGGAAGATCGAGTGAGACAATTGGCTACATTCATTACTTATTGTTTTCCATATTTCATTCAATTTTTACCAAATGAAGAAATTTTAGACAAAAAATATTTCTGTAAATGGTTTATCTTAAAATTAGTGGACATAGTTACCAATGAGAACCACCGTTCACTGTTGTCTTTTGAAACTTTAATGTCAATATGGAAATGTTTCTTCTTAGAATGTTGTGTAACTCCAAGGAGTCAGAGAAAGTTCATAGAGTTCGCATCATTGCTTGTGATGATGAAGATTATGAACGGACAAAAGAAAACTTTTGAAGAAACAAAGAGGTTTTCCAAGTTTATGAGACAAGTTATTCAGGCTGATCTTAGGAATTTATACGGACAAACAATGCTTCATTATGCTGTACCAACTCTCTCTGATGATACTATTGATTCATGGATGCCATATGTGGAATACAAGAAAAGCTCATTGACAAATGAATTTAGGGGATCATTGGAAATGATAGAGTTATTATTAACATTCGGAGCAGATCCAAACGCTTTTGATGATGAAGGAATGACTCCTTTACACTTTTGTTACTTTTTAATGTTAAAGATTTCTGAGGAGCAGGTTACCAGCAGCCCTCACGACATTGTTGAAGCTCTCCTAGAAGGAGGTGCTCACCCAGACTGTGTAGATCTTTCCAACCAATCAGCAATAGATAATTCACAGGATTCAGTAGTACCACTATGTCCAGTGGCTAACCGAACACTTCAATGTCTGGCCTCAGTGTCCATCCTAGATAATAATATTGAATACCATGAACATTTACCTCAACACCTAATACAGTTTGTTAAACTTCATCAAAGGAATGGGGAACCTACTTATCAAAACTTTCCTGACCATTTATTTGGATTATCTCCTGATTGACCTTTACACAGATCAGAAGTCATGTTAAGCGTTTGGGATATTTAAGGGATTTTTTATTTTTTTACATATTGTATACAATTTTTTTTCTCTAACCAACTGGTTCATTTTTTCTAACTGAGGTTCAATTTTCCTCACCAACTGGTTCAATTTTTCCAACCAACTGGTTCCATTTTTTTAACCAACTGGTTCCATTTTCCAACCAACTGGTTCCATTTTCCAACCAACTGGTTCCATTTTCCAACCAACTGGTTCTATTTTTTTAACCACCTGGTTCCATTTTTCAACCAACTGGTTCCATTTTTCTAACCAAATGGTTCCATTTTCCAACCAACTGGTTCCATTTTTCTAACCAAATGGTTCCATTTCCCAACCAACTGGTTCCATTTTCTAACCAACTGGTTCCATTTTCCAACCAACTGGTTCTATTTTTCTAACCACCTGGTTCCATTTTTCAACCAACTGGTTCCATTTTTCTAACCAAATGGTTCCATTTTCCAACCAACTGGTTCCATTTTTCTAACCAAATGGTTCCATTTCCCAACCATCTGGTTCCATTTTCTAACCAACTGGTTCCATTTTCCAACCAACTTATTATTAGTTCCATTTTTCTAACCAACTGGTTCCATTTTTCTAACCAAATGGTTCCATTTCCCAACCAACTGGTTCCATTTTCTATCCAACTGGTTCCATTTTCCAACCAACTTATTATTAGATCCATTTTTCTAACCAACTGGTTCCATTTTTCTAACCAAATGGTTCCATTTTTCCAACCAACTAATTCCACAAGCCACAGAAGTTCAAATGAAGCCTTTTGTAAGCAATTGTAGGCAAGTGTACAGCCTGCAACAGTGAGAAAAACTGTGTATCATATAGTCGGCTATAAAAAAT
The DNA here is from genome assembly GCF_036588685.1 of Mytilus trossulus. Lineage (NCBI taxonomy): Eukaryota > Metazoa > Mollusca > Bivalvia > Mytilida > Mytilidae > Mytilus > Mytilus trossulus. The sequence continues at coordinate 90,957,027 of NC_086378.1, forward strand.
ATAAAACATGAAAAACATGAAACAATTCAATAGACAAAATCAACAATTGATTGGTAATGAAAAGGCCAGATTGTCCAATGATCTGTAAGCAAATCATTTGTTTTCAGTAATAAATACTAAAAAGCTTAAAATTAATTTATCAATATGGCATGTTTTGCCAGGTGAGCAATTCTGCCTCAATGAAGATATTTTTATAAATTGATTTACAGGAGATCATGCATAATATGAAATATATGAAATAATGTTATGTTTGCTAATCTGTCAATGTCTAGTCTGCTTTGTTAACAATATACAAATAAAATATTTGTTTTCTAACATATTAATATTTTTTAAGCCTAGTTCATAGTTTGATGCGTTTATAATGTGGATTTGCAGAACTAGATAATTTTCTCTTGGACTTTACTTAACAATCTTGAAGAAATTAATGTATTCCTCTTTACTGAAGAACAATAACTTAATTAGCTATAATCGTACTTACAGATCTAAGTACAACAATTATATCCCAATCTTGTCTAACAGGTCCACTAAACATTGATTTCAAAGCCAAGCAGGTCTTCAAAAATATCTTTGAGATTAATTATTAGCTGCTAAGCGTCCAGTGGAATATAATTCATGCATATCTACATAACACTCACAGGAAAGGTTTTTGGCCATGAAATGTGTGGAACTCCCTGCTATAAACTTAAGAGTAAGGAAAATCATATGGGCTATAGCACTTCAAGGATGGCTGTTGGATTGGGTGAAGGAGTTCGACATATTTTATCTACAATTTTTTGGTTGTTTTAGGAGCTGTTGTAAGATGATAATGACAAGAAAAAAATTGCATTATACAACTAAGAAAGACAATTAACGGGTTTCATTGTTAAACAAGGGATCATGAAGAAGGTCGCATTATCATGACATACAACTGATAAAGGTAATAAGAAGGTTACATTATACAACTGAAAAGACAGTTAGTAGATTACATTGTACAACTGAAAAGACAGTGCATAGTTAATTACATTGTACAACTGATATAGTCAGTTAGTAGGTTACATTGTACAACTGAAAAAAACAGTAAATAGGTCACATTGCACAACTGAAAAGACAGCAAGTAGGCCACATTGCACAACTGATAAAGTCTGTAAGTAGGTCACATTGTACAACCGAAAAGACAGTAAGTAGGTCACATTGCACAACTGATAAAGTCTAAGTAGGTCACATTGTACAACTGAAAATACAGTAAGTAGGTCACATTGTAAAACTGAAAAGACAGTAAGTATGTCACATTGCACAACTGATAAAGTCTGTAAGTAGATTACATTGTACAACTGAAAAGACAGTAAGTAGATCACATTGCACAACTGATAAAGTCTGTAAGAAGGTTACATTGTACAACTGAAAAGACAGTAAGTAGGTCACATTGTACAACTGATTAAGGTAGCAGGTAGGTCACATTGTACAACTGGCTTATATAGAAAGTAGGTCATATTGTACAACTGATTAAGGTAGTAAGTAGGTCACATTGTACAACTGATAAAGGTAGTAAGTAGGTCACATTGTACAACTGAAAAGACCGTAAGTAGGTCACATTGCACAACTGAAAAGACAGTAAGTAGGTCACACTGTACAACTGTAAAGACAGTAAGTAGGTCACATTGCACAATTGGTTAAGTCAGTAATTAGGTCACATTGTACAACTGAAAAGACAGTAAGTAGGTCACATTGTACAACTGATTAAGGTAGTAAGTAGGTCACATTGTACAACTGATAAAGGTAGTAAATAGGTCACATTGTACAGCTGATAAAGGTAGTAAGTAGGTCACATTGTACAACTGATTAAGGTATTAAGTAGGTCACATTGTACAACTGATTAAGGTAGTAAGTAGGTCACATTGTACAACTGATTAAAGTAGTTAGTAGGTCACATTGTACAGCTGATTAAGGTAGTACGTAGGTTACATTGTACAACTGATTAAGGTAGTAAGTATGTTTATTGTACAACTCTGATAAAGGTAGTAAGTAGGCACAATTGTTCAACAGAAATGACAGTAAGTAGGTCACATTGAACAACTAATTGAGGCGGCAAGTATGTTCATTGTACAGCCGTTTCCGACAATATGGTTTAATTGTTCACGCAAATTAAATGACAAAACCTGTGTAAATAGATATAGGAAGATGTGGTATGAGTGACAATGAGACAACTCTCCATCAAAGTCACAATTTATTAAAGTAAACTATTATAGTTTAAGGTACGGTCTTCAACACGGAGCTTGCCTCACACCGAACATCAAGCTATAAAGGGCCCCAAAAAAATACTAGTGTAAAACAATTCAAACGAGAAAACCAACGGTCTAATCTATATATTAAAACGAGAAAAACTTTTGAACCACATCAACAAACGACAACTATTAAACATCAGATTTCTGACTTAGGATAGGTGCAAACAATTGCAGCGGGTTTAAACGTTTTAATGGAACCAAATCTTCACCCTTATTTGAAACAATAATGTAACATCACAACATAGAAAGATACACTATAAGATCAAAGGTTGCATTGTTTGGCAGTACACTATGTTGCATTGTACCAAACGACCAAATATTGTATTCAACTCAATATAAACAGTAAAAATGTTGCTATGTAAAACAAGATAAAGCGAACAAGGATCAAATGCCGAATGTGTTGTTTCATTGATTTTTTTAAAAGCTTTCGATAAAGTGGACCATGTTAGACTTATCTTTAAGCTAAAACGCACGGAAATTAACAACAGAACACCAGTATACATAAAGGTATGGTTTAATACAGATTTCAAAAAGTGGTAGTTGATAGTTACACATCAAAGAGTTGTTCTGATGTGTCATTCGTTTCGCAAGGCTCTGTTCTTGATCATCATCCTTTTCTAATTTACATAGATGATATACCAGACAACCGTCAATCAATATACTTCTGGTTGTAGATGATGAAGTCTAACATCTCTTACTAAATGCCAAATGTCGAACCCTTCAATCAGACTTGCATAAATTTGAACCGTGCGGACAAGAAATGTTAAGGTCGTTCAATCCAGACACATGTGAAATCTACACAACTAGAGAGCAAAAATCTTATTTTTTATATACATTGTCGTTACACGATCTCGTATTAAAAAAAATCGCAAGGGTTCCAAGGATCCCAGTATCTCGCCTTCTTTTGCTGTTATTCGCAGGCTCAACCAAAATAGGGGGTGGGTAAATTATTAAAATATTTCCTCCAAATACTATATGTTGATTGTAGAAGCTTCTATCCAAGTTTGGTAAAAATCCAGGATGGATTATAAATCTAATAAATGTTTTAAAAACCTTAAACATATAGCGAATGTAGTATTTACTGGTAGAACAACTAAATCCATCTATAAGTAAAATACGGATAAACAGATTTTTTTTCTCTCCAAAATTTACTCCTGGATACTATCTTATGATACTAAACAAGCTTCTGTCCTAGTTTAGTAAAAATCCAGGATAGTTTAAGAAGGTTATTAAAATCTAAAAAGACTTTTGGATTATAGCTCTTCATCTTTTATATAAGCTTTGGATTTCAAAATGTTGGCCACGAGCATCACTGAAGAGACATGTATTGTCGAAATGCGCATCTGGTGCAAGAAAATTGGTACCGTTAATTTTATTAACAGAGTTGATTTTTGTAGACGCCGCCGCCGCCGAAATGTAGGATCGCTATGTCTCGCTTTTGCGACAAAATTCGCACGCTCGACAATCAACAGACAAAGCAAAGTATATTGGCATAACCATAACAAATGATATAACTCCGTTGTAAATAACATTAAAATCTGCAACCTTTATGAAAAAAAAAGAATGCAAAAGCCACCGAACAGCCAGGTTTATACATCAAATTGATATAGCTACGGAACTTCTTTGCTTGAATATAGAAGCAAACCAACACTACAACAAAAAAAGAAATCTTGCATAAGTCACCATGTTCAAAATTAAAATCACTGAATAGCTTCCATCTCATACTAAACAGGAATCCGCTTGTAATTAACGCTTTGCTCAAACTACGAACAAAGTGTAGTGGTCAACCGAGAAACCAGCTTAATCGCAAACCAGCAATAAATATCTACATCTATAATATTGAGCTGTAATGGAAATCTGTAACGCAGATACTGCTGAGCAAACGTACTGATCGGAGTGAACTTTTCTGGATGGTATTGTCTTGTTGAGGTAGATGGTCTTCTCACGTCTGATGGTATGTTTACTCCGTTTGTTGCTTTGTAAAACATGCTCAGTCAACTGGATTTTCGTCTACATTCTAGGGTTTTCATGAACTATATATTATCTCCAAGAAAACTTAAATTTGCATTCGTATGTTCAAGAGGGCAAGAGTACATCTATTCTTTCCTTCAAATAAAGAATTTCCTACCAAAAATAATTAGGCTTTGGAATTCCTTACCAAAGCAGTCACTATACAGACTTGGATGTTTTTAGTTCTGATGCACACTCGAAAAAGTATATGAATGCTAGAACCAGCAGGTTCAATACATGTTATTTTATTGGTTCTGGTCTGAATGTATCTTAAAAGATAATGAAATCAAGTTGAATATATTCATAAAATTGAGAATGGAAATGGGGAATGTATCAAAGAGACAACAACCCGACCATAGAAAAAACAACAGCAGAAGGTCACCAACAGGTCTTCAATGTAACGAGAAATTCCTGCACCCAGAGGCGTCCTTCAGCTGGCCCCTAAACAAATATATACTAGTTCAGTGATAATGAACGCCATACTAATTTCCAAATTGTACACAAGAAACTAAAATTAAAATAATACAAGGCTAACAAAGACCAGAGGCTCCTGACTTGGGACAGGCGCAAAAATGCGGCGGGGTTCAACATGTTTATGAGATCTCAACCCTCCCCCTATACCTCTAGCCAATGTAGAAAAGTAAATATTTATATAAGATTTTCAAAATTATTGGCGTCAAAAATGCGGCGGGGTTCAACATGTTTATGAGATCTCAACCCTCCCCCTATACCTCTAGCCAATGTAGAAAAGTAAATATTTATATAAGATTTTCAAAATTATTGACGTCACAACTGGAACTTTTATAGTAAGTAGTAACTAGTATAATAGTCCCAGGTCTCAATTATTAAAAAGGCAAAAAAATACATATTCGGTCAAAAGCTCCTTGTGTTGTATATTTGCATTAATGCCGAATCAAAATAAAGTTTTCTTATCTTTGATGCCCTTAAATTGTTTATCTTCATAAAACAACAAAAAAGAAAATATTTATTTTGAAATTTATTATAGATATTTCATATTTTTAGCTCATATATAGTACTGTCCCTCTTGTGATCCTCAACGCATTGACGTTAAGAATTTATATGTGTTTTTGGTTACTGTCACGGGATTGGTAGGTGTTATTGTAGGTTACAATGTTTTTTAGATTGCCGCCCTTTTCCCGCTGATTTATGTTCACACAGATTTAATACATGATACAAGAAGTCTTTTATAATACAGACCGAATAGATGGGGATTCTATGAGTAGGTGAAAAAAGATTGACATCAAAGTGCAAAAACAAACAAATATTATGTCATAAATAAATCAAGAGTCAACAAATCTTTATAGATACATGTTAATTTAATATTGACCACTACCAGTTACCAAACTAAACATTACTATATAATATTATATATAAACTCAAAAACAACTTAAGAAACAGTTCCGGTAAATGAGGTATCCACCAGTCTGCATCTCAACTAAATCCTTATCATGGGTGGATGTCCACATCAGTATTCACCTCACTCCTCATCCTTGGCGAATAACAAATCAGTAAGCTCCTCCACCCTCATCCTCGTCCAAATCAGTAACTATGCACCTCCAGCCTCGTCCTTGGTGAAGTACACATCAGTATGCACCTCCAGCCTCATCTTGGGTGAATAACACACCAGACTGCACCTCTACCCCCATTGCAGTGAATTACACACCAGTATGCACCTTGACCCTCATCCTTGGTGAAGTACACATCAGTATGCACCTTGACCCTCATCCTTGGTGAAGTACACATTAGTATGCACCTCCACCCTCATCCTTGGTGAAGTACACACCAGTATGCACCTTGACCATCATCCTTGGTGAAGTACACATCAGTATGCACCTTGACCCTCATCCTTGGTGAAGTACACATCAGTATGCTCCTCTATCCTCATCTTGGGTGAATAACACACCAGACTGCACCTCTACCCCCATTGCAGTGAATTACACACCAGTATGCACCTTGACCCTCAACCTTGGCGAAGTACACACCAGTATGCTCCTCTATCCTCATCCTTTGTGAAAAAACACATCAGTTTGCACCTCAACCCTCATCTTTGGCGAAGTACACATCAGTATGCACCTTGACCTCATCCTTGGTGAAGTACACATCAGTATGCACATGGACCCTCATCTTAAGTGAAGAACACATCAGTAAGCACCCTCACCCTCATCCTTGGTGAAGTACACATCAGTATGCACCTTGACCCTCATCTAAAGTGAAGTACACATCAGTATGCTCCTGGACATTCATCCTGGGTGAAGTTCACATCAGTATGCACCTTGACTCTCATCCTTGATCCTGAGTGAAAAAAACATATCAGTATGCTCCTTGACCCTAAACCCTTGGTGAAGTACAAATGTACACATAAGTATACTCCTTGACATTCATCTATGGTGAAGTATACATCAGTATGCACCTCAACCCTCATTCTTGGTGAAGTACACATCAGTATGCACCTTGACCCTCATCCTTGGTGAAGTACACATCAGTATGCACCTTGACCCTCATCTTTGGTGAAGTACACATCAGTATGAACCTTGACCCTCATCTAAAGTGAAGTACACATCAGTATGCTCCTGGACATTTATCCTGGGTGAAGTACTTTTCAGTATGCACTTTGACTCTCATCCTTGATCCTGAGTGAAAAAAACATATCAGTATGCTCCTTGACCCTAAACCCTTGGTGAAGTACAAATGTAAACATAAGTATACTCCTTGACATTCATATTTGGTGAAGTACTCATCAGTATGCACCTCAATCCTTATCCTGGGTGAAGTACACATCAGTATGCACCTCAACCCTCATCCTTGGTGAAGTACACATCAGTATGCACCTCAACCCTCATCCTTGATGAAGTACAGATCAGTATGCACCTCCATCTTCATCATTGGTGAAGTTCACCTTAGTATGCACCTTGACCCTCATCCTTAGTGAAGTACACATCAGTATGCACCTCAACTCTCATCCTTGGTGAAGTTTACATTAGTATGCACCTCGATCCTCATCCTTTGTGAAGTACACATCAGTATGAACCTCCACTCTTACCCTTGGTGAAGTACGTTCCTTGATCGTATTCCTTGGTGAAGTACAATTGTACACATTAGTATACTCCTTGACATTCATCTTTGGTGAAGTGCACATAAGTATGACCCTTGACCCTCATCTTTGATGAATTACACATCAGTCTTAACCTCCACCCTCATCCTGGTTTAATTATACACCAGTATGCACCTAATCATTATCGTTGATGAAGTGCACATCAGTTTACTTATCCATCTTTGTTCTGTGTGAAGTAATCACCAGTTTGCACATATCAGTATGCACCTCAATCCTCATCCTTGGTAAAGTACACATCAGAATGCACCTCAACCCTTATCCTTGGTGAAGTACAAATCAGGATGCACCTCAATCCTTATCATGAGTGAAGTACACATCAGTATGCACCTTGACCCTCATCCTTCGTGAAGTACACATAAGAATGCACCTCAACCCTTATCCTTGGTGAAGTACACATCAGTATGCACCTCAACCCTCATCCTTGATGAAGAACAGATCAGTATGCACCTCCATCTTCATCATTGGTGAAGTTCACATTAGTATGCACCTCAATCCTCATCCTGGGTGAAGAACCCATTAGTATGCTCCTCCACCCTCATTCTTGGTGAACTGCACATCAGTATGCACCTCAATCCTTATCCTGGGTGATGTACACATTAGTATGCACCTCATACCTCATCCTTGGTGAAGTACACATCAGTATGCACCTTGACCCTCATCCTTCGTGAAGTAAACATAACAATGCACCTCAACCCTTATCCTTGGTGAAGTACACATCAGTCTGCACCTCCACCCTCATCCTTGGTGAAGTACACATCAGTATGCACCCTGACTCTCATCCTTGGTGAAGTTCACATCAGTATGCACCTCAACCCTCATCCTTGGTGAAATACACATCAGTATGCACCTTGACCCTCATCCTTGGTGAAGTTTACATCAGTATGCACCTCAACCCTCATCCTTGGTGAAGTTTACATCAGTATGCTCCTCCACCCTCATTCTTGGTGAACTGCACATCAGTATGCATCTCAATTATTATCCTGGGTGATGTACACATTAAAATGTCACACCTCATCCTTGGTGAAGTTTACATCAGTTGAACCTCGATCCTCATCCTTGGTGAAGTTTACATCAGTATGCACCACGACCCTAATCCTTGGTGAAGTTCACACCAGTATGCACCTCAACCCTCATCCTTGGTGAAGTACGCATCAGTATGCACCTCAATCATTATCCTTGGTGAAGTACACATCAGTATGCACCTCACACTCATCCTTGGTGAAGTTTACATCAGTATGCACCTCAACCCTCATCCTTGGTGAAGTACACATCAGTAAGCTCCTCCACCCTAATCTTTGGTGAAGTACACATCAGTATGCACCTTGACCCTCATCCTTGGTGAAGTACACACCAGTATGCACCTCAACCCTCATCCTTATTGAAGTACTCATCAGTATGCACCTCAACCCTCATCCTTGGTGAAATACACATCAGTAAGCTCCACCACCCTAATCCTTGGTGAGGTACACATCAGTATGCACCTCAACCCTCATCCTTGGTGAAGTACGCATCAGTAAGCTCCTCCACCCTAATCCTTGGTGAAGTTCACACAAGTATGCACCTCCACCCTCATCCTTGGTGAAGTACACACCAGTATGCACCTTGACCCTCATCCTTAGTGAAGTACACACCAGTATGCACCTCAACCCTCATCCTTGGTGAAGTTCACATCAGTATGCACCTCAACCCTCATCCTTGGTGAAGTACACATCAGAAAGCTCCTCCACCCTAATCCTTGGTGAGGTACACATCAGTATGCACCTCAACCCTCATTCTTGGTGAAGTACACATCAGTAAGCTCCTCCACCCTAATCCTTGGTGAAGTTCACACAAGTATGCACCTCCACCCTCATCCTTGGTGAAGTTCACATCAGTATGCACCTCAACCCTCATCCTTGGTGAAGTACACATCAGTAAGCTCCTCCACCCTAATCCTTGGTGAAGTACACATCAGTATGCACCTCAACCCTCATCCTTGGTGAAGTACACATTGTATGCACCTCCACCCTCATCCTTGGTGAAGTACACAATAGTATGCACCTCCACCCTCATCCTTGGTGAAGTTCACACAAGTATGCACCTCCACCCTCATCCTTGGTAAAGTACACACCAGTATGCACCTTGACCCTCATCCTTGGTGAAGTACACACCAGTATGCACCTTGCCCCTCATCCTTGGTGAAGTTCACATCAGTATTCACCTCCACCTTCATCCTTGGTGAAGTACACATCAGTCTGCCCTTTCATCCTCATCTAAAGTGAAGTACACATCAGTATGCACCTGGGCCCTCATCTTTGGTGAAGTACACATCAGTATGCACCTGGGCCCTCATCCTTGGTGAAGTACACATCAGTATGCACCTCAACCCTAATCCTTGGTGCAGTACACATCATTTTGCACCTCCAAACTCATCCTTGGTGAAGTACACATTAGTATGCACCTCGACCCTAATCCTTGATGAAGTTCACATCAGTATGCACCTCAACCCTCATCCTTGGTGAAGTACACATCAGTATGCACCTCGGCCCTCATCTTTGGTGAAGTACACATCAGTATGCACCTCCACCCACATCCTTGGTAAAGTACACATCAGTGTGCACCTCGGCCCAGAGCTCCAGATAAGCTGCGTATTTGCGTGATCACGCAATATAAATAAGAAAAAAAAACAATGCAATTGCCCATTGCAGGGTTCAATAACCCAATTAATTCAAAGGAAACCCCAATTATATACCAAAACCATGAGTTCTCAACCCTTTTATTGGCTACTGTTTGCGTTATTTACCCTTATCAGTTTACAGTCGTCACGTAAATCTACTTTATTATATTTATAATTGGAAATTTCCTTTCGTTCTAAAAATAGATCCCTGCATCAAGCAGCTAAAATGGGTCCCTGTTGGAGTTTTCCCTTGCTAAATAGGTACACATGTTTTTGAAAACATTTCGATCTTCTCGGTGTTTATCCAATTAGCGTCTGTTATTTAGTCTTATTTTTTTCGCATTGTATGGGATTTATCATAACATACATTGAATTAAAACCAAAGTGAATGTCCGGTAAAAATATTGAATAGAAGCATGTTTTCTGCTTCTTTTGAAAAGCTGAGGGAAAGTTATCATGATTACAAGACTCAGCCAGTGTTTTAGGAAGCGTCTAAAACAGTCTATCGAACGCAACCTTGGGCGTGTGTGCGTACCTTAACGAGAACATTGCTAATAAACACAGGGTTTCATCAAAAACGAAATCAGTTGGAAAAAGTGAAATGGCCAAATCAATTATGACATGATATAGCATCAGAAACCAAAATTTCTAATAAAAGACAACTAAACCCAGATTTATGTAAATTGAATGAAACAAAAACATTCAAGTATAATAAGAGTTTTTATACTATTTCTTTTCATTTTACAGTTAATAAATGAATACACACACAGGCTCTGGTCTCACAATTTATTATATAAAGGTATAAGACGAGTGCCTGTGAATACACATATCCGTTTTTGTGAGAAAATACAAAAATGGCCTAAGGTTTGAAACGGGACACAAATTAATCCTACAATTGCTCCTCAGTGAAAAAAACAAATATAACAGCTAGCAAATAACCCTAACCCTTACCCTTACTTCTCCATCCTTGTCCTGTGTGAAGTACACACATTTATGCACCTTGACCCTCGTCCTTGGTGAAGTACACATCAGTATGCACCTTGACCCTCATCCTTGGTGAAGTGCACATCAGTCTGCACCTCAACCCTTATCCTTGGTGAAGTGCACATTAGTATGCACCTTGGCTTTCATCTTTGGTGAAGTACACATAATTATGGCACCTTCACTCTCATCCTTGGTGAAGTACACATCAGTCTGCACCTCAACCCTTATCCTTGGTGAAGTACACATCAGTATGCACCTTGCCCCTCATCCTTGGTAAAATACACATCAGTCTGTGTCTCTACCCTCATCCTTGGTGAAGTACACATTAGTATGCACCTTGGCTTTCATCTTTGGTGAAGTACACATAATTATGGCACCTTCACTCTCATCCTTGGTGAAGAACACATCAGAATGTACATGGTCCCTCATCCTTAGTGAAGTACACATCAGTATGCACCTCGACCCTCATCATTGGTGAGGAACACATCAGTCTGCACCTCAACCCTTACCCTTGGTGAAGTGCACATCAGTATACTTCTCCATCCTTGTCCTGTGTGAAGTACACACCAGTATGCACCTTGACCCTTGTCCTTGGTGAAGTACACATCAGTATGCACCTTGACCCTCATCCTTGGTGAAGTGCACATCAGTCTGCACCTCAACCCTTATCCTTGGTGAAGTGCACATTAGTATGCACCTTGGCTTTCATCTTTGGTGAAGTACACATAATTATGGCACCTTCACTCTCATCCTTGGTGAAGTACACATCAGTCTGCACCTCAACCCTTACCCTTGGTGAAGTACATATCAGTATACTTCTCCATCCTTGTCCTGTGTGAAGTACACATTAGTATGCACCTTAACCCTAATCCCCACATCAGTATGCTCCTTGACCCTTGTCCTTGGTTAAGTGCAAATCAGTCTGCACCTCAACCCTTATCCTTGGTGAAGTACACATCAGTATACTTCTCCATCCTTGTCCTGTGTGAAGTACACATTAGCATGCACCTTAACCCTAATCCCTACATCAGTATGCTCCTTGACCCTTGTCCTTGGTGAAGTGCAAATCAGTCTGCACCTCAACCCTTATCTTTGGTGAAGTACACATCAGTATTCTTGTGAAGTACACACCAGTATGCACCTTTAGTTAACCCTCATGTTTTGTAAAGTGCACATCAGTCTGCACCTCGATTGCCAACCTGAATGAATTACACCCAGTATGCACCTCGACCTTCATCCTGGGTGAATTACACATCAGTATGCACCTTGACCTTCATCCGGGGTGAAGTACACATCAGTATGATCCCTGACCCTCAGGGTTTATTGTTAGGGCTTGACTAACTGAGACAATGAAAAGGTTATAACTAGTTAGGGACCCTCGTAGGGAATGAGGGAGCTCTATAGTTTTCATTTTGTCTGTATGTCTGTTTGTAATTTTTGTACAGTGGAAATCTTCAAAAAGTATAGGTAGGAGGTCAGTGAAATTTGTTTATGTGAATAATATGTACTATATTTTGGTGAAATTCTGCTTAATTAAGACATAAGTTTTGAAATGTCTTATAATTATAATTGCAAAAACTCTAAAAGCATAGAGAGGAGGCCAATATGATATTTGCACAGTTGTCATGTAGATGATCATATTGTATTTAGGGAAATTTGGTTTGTTAGTTTTGATGTTAAAAGATCGCATTTTTTAAGCAATGCCTCTCATAACAGGATTTTAACAAAAACTGATATATACTATATAGGCTTTCAAAATTGCTTCCTCATGAAAAATTGTTTAAAACTGAGAATTAACGTGAAATGATTCTGTGTCAGAATTATTGGTTTTTGCACATCATTTACCAAATTCCCACAAAAACAGGTTCATAGTGCTTGGATTTTAACAAAACATGTATTGACTGAGAACACCTACTGGTGTCAATATTTATGAACATTTACCATCTGTGAATGTTTGCTCTGTATGCATAATCTCTTTGCCTCACATAACTACATATAGGAAGATGTGGTATGAGTTCCAATGAGACAACTCTCCATCCAAGGAACATTTTATAAAAGTAGACCATTATAGGTCAAGGTACGGTCTTCAAGAGGGAGCCTTGGCTCACACCGAACAGCAAACTATAAAGGGCCCCCAAAATTACTAGTGTAAAACCATTCAAACGGATAAACCAACGGTCTAATCTATATAAAAACGAGAAGCAAAAAACATGTTTGAACTACATAAAATTAAACAGACGACAACTACTGTATATCAGATAAAGTATGAATGCCACCTGTGCTGACATGTCAGTTTTCTCTTGTTCCTTTTTAATAGATTTTAATCGCTTAATCATGTTAATCATGAAATAAAATGACTGACCAATCAGATTTAGTCTGACCTTCATTAAAAAAGGCTATAGTATTGACATCATAAACCTCTTGGGCTACCAAACATTAATTTCAAACATAACAGGGGTTTAAGATCATAAATACATTATTTTTAAGTTTGTTTAAGGAACCCATAAAAAGTTGAGTGGAAATATGATGCCATTGTATCCTGCTAAGACAACATCAATATTGTTTAAGGTGGTACCTAACACTACAGGGAGATAACTCTGTAAAGTCAAGCTAAATGTTTTAATTACATTGTGTTGTAAAAGGAATATTAAGCTTATCAATGATCAAAATTGGTGTTTGTCAAATTGCTATATAACCAGCGTAATTTTTCTGACAAAACGGTTGGTTACAATTTTTTTTAATTTGTATATTTTTGTTAAATCGTCAAAGTATTAATACTTTGACAAAATTTTATGAAAATTAAACAAGCCAAATTAATTTTAGTGAAAGTATTGGGTACCACCCAAAATACTGTAAGCTGAATGGTTAGGAAACTGATCAGTTATCTGGTTGTTTCAGTTTCAACTCTTAAGATTTACATATAGTAATGGATCGATGCATGAAACTTGGTTTACATGTATCATTTTATTTGTAAGTTATTTGAGTTATAGTTTTGTTTATTTTCCAGATTGAATGAACAGCAATGGATTCTACAAGTGACTCCTGTTTCAAGGAAACATCTTCATACGAAAAATGCTCTAAAAGACGTCGTTTAAATGTTGATATTAACAGTAATTGCTATCAGTCACAGAATGATGGTTGCACAAGCAATGAACATCTACAAAAGACATTTAATTATGGGGATGGAGTTCAACCAGACACTTTTAAATCTATTAACAGCATAATTCATGATTTAATCTTAGCTACAAAACCACCCAATAAATCTGAAGAAGTGAAGATGTACTTAGAAACAATGCTTCTTGGAAAACATTCAAAAGAGAAACTAAAAAAGTCGAAAGAATTGAAGGATAAATCAAGGGTGATTACCAACGCTGAAAGGTATATTACAGCAGTATTAAGTGTTTGTTCTAAAGAACAGAGAAAGGAATTAATGAAAGTTACAAACAACCATCATAATGACCACGTCCCTTTGTCTTTGGCTTGTAAGATTGGAAATCTGGAACTGGTCAAGTTTCTGGTGGAGTACTGCGAGGCTGACGTCAATGGTAAAGATGGGGATGGTAAACCAATGTTATGGGCAATATCTAACCAAGAGGAAGACATGGTTCGCTATTTACTGGAAAACAAAGCTGATCCTGCAAAAAATGTGGGTAACTGTAATCTTTTAATGTTTTCTATGAAGATCTTTTCTTATGCACCATGGCCAACATTTGGTTATGAAGAAGTGGAAGAGGATGAAGATGAAGATGAGGATGAAGAAAACAATGATGATGGAGAAGATAACAAAACTGAAGATGATAGTGACAAAAACAAAACTGATGATGAGGACGATGAGAAGGAGGAGGAGGAAAAAGAGAGTTGTGATAACACTGATATTGAAATCAAAAAGAATGAAAATATTCCTGCACCATTTTGTCCAAAACTTGAAATTGTGAAAATGTTGATTGATTATGGAGCTGTTGAGAAATGTTCTGAGAGCCAACTTTATGACATATTTAAAGCTGTACTTCCAGAAGAGAGTAGCAACTTGATAATAGTTAACATGGCAGAAGAATTGTATGAAGCTTGTTTGCCATTATTACTTGCCAAAGTACCTAACATGGCCAGTTTAAAGAACGATCAAGGCATGACTTTGTTAGGTTACGAACTTCTCCATAAGGATTTGATTAGAAAATGTAAGATCTCAGGTCATTTGCTACGTCGCCTCGGTAGAAGTGACGGGTCAGATATCAATAACGCGAACATTATCAAATATTATCCTGTACGTCCATCAGAGGACATGTCCAATGGTATTGAAACAAATATAGATACTGTTCTTAAGTCTTGCAGTGTTGACCAGACTACAAACAATGCAGTTTGTCCTGATGATCCTGGTAACTATGAGTATGTACATCCAGTTGTATTTTTAGCCAGTGCCGGAAGGAGGTTATTACACACATGTCTAAATAAACATAAGGTTCCGTTTCAACCCAAGTTTGATGCATTAGAAGCTGCTGGGGCTTATTATGCCAAATTTGGGTACTATAACAATGCTATGAGTTGCTGGAATAATGCAGACAAAATAAGGCAACAGAAAGTTTCAAATAGAACAAAGAAAATTATGAAAGTAGAGATCATCCAAAATCCAATTAATATTTCACCTTGGGAAAAAGAATTTCAAGTAAAAACTTTAATGTCTAAGAAGTTACTGAATCCGTTTGAAGGTGATTCCAATGTCAGCATGGAGTTTGTTTACCTGGATATGGCTGAGAATGCCAAGATAACTATCAAGTTGGTCAAAAAATGGCAGGAAAAATTAATAAGAAGCGGTAATGCTCCTGTTATTACAGTGAATCCACCAGAAAAATCAATAAAATCTCACCTTACTTGTCTTAACACATGTAACAGTAAAAAGTTGGACAAGAACACTAATACACGTTTGGCTATGCTGTTAAAAGGTGCATTAATACACGAACGACTCGTAGGATACGGTTCTCATGAGACGCTGAAGGCATTCGAAGCATTGTCCACAGAGTACTACAAACTCGATCAAATTAAAGATTTCGTTTCTGTAGTCACATACAGCTTTCCATACTTTTTGAGATATATATCACAAGAGGAAACCTATATTGTGAGAGATTATACAAAGACTGAGACATTGTCTAAGTTTATAACCAACTTAACATCCATTGTTTTGACGGAGACAAAATGTATGCAGTTAACTTTTGACGAGCTGATGGCAATTGGTAAATGTTTCTTCCTCCATTACTTAGGCACACCAAAGATTCAAAGAATGTTCACAGATATTGCACCTCTGCTGATAGCCATAAAAGTACAGGATAGTTATGACAAGAGTGAAGAGCAGAGTACAAAGTTTTTAAAGTTCATGGAAAGAGTAGTGAGTGACGACCTGAGGAACCGTGTTGGACAGAGTCTCTTACATTATGTCACCCCTGTAGTTATGGATAGAGAAGCCAAAGATTTAGAGAAAGAAGTGTCGGGATCACACAAATTAGTCCAGATATTGCTAAGTTCAGATGCAGATCCTAATACCGTGGATGACTATGGAATGACACCTCTTCATTTAGCTTACCGTGTCTTGTTGAGTGTTGGATCAGAGCATCAAACTGACCAAATGAATATCATCCAAGCCCTGCTTGGAGCTGGTGCTCACACAGACTGTATAGATGCTGCCAATAGAACACCCATCTCGTATTCCCAGACGTCATCAAGACCATTGTGTACTGTGGGTACAAGATCCTTGCAATGTCTAGCCTCTGCTGTGATTGTCAACAGTGGTGTGCCTTATCAAGGACATAAATTACCTCACATAGAGAAGGTGGTAGACTTACATAAGAAGAGGGGCAAACGTACATCTGATCAATTTACAGAATATTTGTTCAGTGAATCTAATCAATGTTTTTACCAGGAGTCTGATCAAAGTGATCAAGGTAATCAAAGTGATCAAGGTAATCAAAGTGATCAAAGTAATCAAGGTAATCAAAGTGGTGAAAGTGATGAGAATGAAGGCTCTGATTGACATAAACAGACAGTTACTTAACATTTGCCTTGTAAATTGTTATCATGGTTTAATATTAATTAAGTTGATTGTTATTTACTAAACAGGTTAAATGTAGTACCAGGATTAGCTCATGCTGAAAAATGTCTCACCGGAAACAGTAAATAATACATGACAAAGAAAAAAAGTTCAACATTTTGGGTGCATCTTAATTTTAAACCATGTACAGGACTTTTGAAGATTGCTTATTATTTAGGTGTGACCCATGTATAGATATAGACTGAGTTATTTATTGTCTTGCAAGCCAAAAATCTATCTACCATGTTTTCTGGGCTAATTTTTATCTAATTTAATTAAACTATTTAACCATTAATAACCAATTAAAAAGACAATTTTGTGTAAATTAAAAAAAAAAACAGTTTAATTTTTTGAACTATATTGCCATAATGTTTGCTAATTCCCATTTAACAAATACAGTGCTGTGAAGTTGAACCTTATGTTGTTGAAAGAAATTCTCTGTTCATAGATCAAGGAATTTAGAAATAAGATATTCATGATCTTATATAACAGCCAAATGACAGTGCTTTACAGAGGAGCATATCTCACCAGATGTTTCTTTTGACACACCACTTGAAAACTTTATTATTGAAATATATCATGTTTCAGTGTGTGTTTATTTATAAAATCAAATTGTGTTCAACTTTCTGAAAAATACAAATTGTGTGCAACTTTCTCGAAACACAACATTGTGTTCAACTTTCTAAAAAAACAAACCAAAAACCCACAAAATTCTGTGCAACTTTCTATTTAAAAAAAAAACACAAAATTATGTGCAACTTTCTCAAAAATACAAATGGTGTGCAACTTTCTAAAAGAATACAGATGGTGTGCAATTTTCTTCAAAAATAGTAAGTGTGTGCAATTTTCTTCAAAAATAGTAATTGTGTGCAACTTTCTTAAAAAAGATAATTATGTGCTAGTTTCTTCAAAAATGCAAATTGTTGTGTGCTACATTGTTAGTTCTTAACAAAAAAAATTGTGTGCTACTTTGTAATTTAACTCAAAATTACAAATTATATGCTACACTGTTAACTAACTTTTAACAAACTTAAAAATACAATTGTATATATAAAGTTAACTTTAAAATATAATTGTATGCCACTTTGTTACTAAACTTAAAAATACATATGGTGTCTTACATTGTTAGTTAACTTAGATACAAATTGTGTGCTACATTGATTGTTAACTCAAAATTACAAATTGTGTGCTACATTGTTAATTAACTTAAAAATTCAAATTGTGTGCTACATTGTTAATTAACTAAAAAATTCAAATTGTGTGATACATTGTTAGTTAACTTAAAATTCAAATTGTGTGTTACATGGTTAATTAACTTAAAAATTCAAATTGTGTGTTACATTGTTAGTGAACTTAGAAATTCAAATTGTGTGCTACATTATTAGTTTACTTAAAAATTCAAATTGTGTGTTACATTGTTAATTAACTTAAAAGTTATAAATTGTGTGCTACATTGTTAATTAACTTAAAAATTCAAATTGAAATTTAAATTGTGTGCTACATTGTCGATTAACCTAAAAATTCAAATTGTGTGTTACATTGTTAATTAACTAAAAAAATCAAATTAGGTGTTACATTGTTACATGTGTTAATTAACTTAAAAATTACAAATTGTGTGCTACATTGTTCATGAACTTAAAAATTCAAATTGTGTGCTACATTGTTAATTAACTAAAAAATTCAAATTGTGTGATACATTGTTAGTTAACTTAAAATTCAAATTGTGTGTTACATTGTTAGTGAACTTAGAAATTCAAATTGTGTGCTACATTGTTAGTTAACTTAGAAATTCAAATTGTGTGTTACATGGTTAATTAACTTAAAAATTCAAATTGTGTGTTACATTGTTAGTGAACTTAGAAATTCAAATTGTGTGCTACATTATTAGTTTACTTAAAAATTCAAATTGTGTGTTACATTGTTAATTAACTCAAAAAATCAAATTGTGTGCTACATTGTTAATTAACTTAGAAATTCAAATTCTGTGCTACATTGTTAATTAACTTAAAAATGCAAACTGCTCAGGTGGTGCAAATTTTGTAGTAATTTATATAACTACTGTGTTACCAGTGTTTACTAAAAAAATTGATTGGATGAGTTGCCACCTTGCTACAATTTACATCAAATATTTTGTTCAAAATTTAGAATTAAATTATTTAACATTTCAGTACATTATTTTTCGATTTGTTATGCCATATTTAATTTGAGATGATGATTAGGTATTTATGACACATGGCCTTACATTATAGTTGGTGGATTACTTTCGTACCACATCACTTTGTAGTTCAGCAGATCTGTATTAACGTCAAAGAATCTTGTAAATTGTAGTTGAGTTATTGTGTCACACCATATTTTAAATGTTACTTCAGTTTTTATGCCACACCATATTTTTGAGTCACTCCAGTTTTAATGCCACACTTCTTTATAGATATTGTTCAGTGTTCATGCCATACCAAATTATTTGGTATGCTTTCAAATGAAACTGAACCAGAGGACAGAGAACAATGATGTCAACGTCTATAGGAAACTGTACAGCCTTGAACAATGTGTAAAACCAATACTGTATAGTAAGTTAATCAAGCCCAAAACATGACTATATGTGAAGATAATGATGCCAACGTCTATAGGGCACTGTACAGACTTTAACAATGTGTAACGCTCATACTGTATAGTAAGTTATACAAGCCCAAAACATTATAATATGGGAAACAATTCATAACAGAAAACCAGCAACCCTATGATAAAAGTCATTGAGGGAAAACTACGAAAAACAAACAGTTAGTAGTTAAGTAATTATGCCACACAACATTGTAGTTGGTAGTCACGTTATAATGCCACAAAACCTTGTTGTTGGTTGTCAAGTAATAATGCCACAAAATTTTGTAGTTGTTTTTTTTCGTTTTTTAGGCCACAAAACCTTAAGCTTGTAGTTGGTAGTTCAGTTAAAATGTCATACAACCTTGTAGATGGTAGTACACTTTTAATGAAGCACATCTTTGAAACGAAATATATATATTAAAAAAAATGTGGTTTGATTGCCAACGAGACTCTCAACAAGAGTCCAAAATAACACAAAAAATAACAACTATAGGTCACCGTGCGACCTTCAACAACGAGCAAAGCCCATATCGCATAGTCCGGTATAAAAGGCCCGAAATAACATGGTGTAAAACAATTCAAACGAGAAATATAACGGCCTTATTTATGTACAAATATGAGCGAATAACAAAATATGTAACACACAAACAAACGATAAACACTGAATTACTGGCTCCTGCCTTGGGATTGATGCATACATACAGAATGTAGCGGGGTTAAACATGTTAGCACAGGATCCAAACCATCTCCTTACCTTTGACAGTGGTATATCAGTACAACAAAAGAACGAACTATCAAAATCAGTTGAAAAGGCTTAACTCATCTGGAAGTCAATTTGTTATGCCACAAAACGTTGTAGTTGGTAGTATAGTTATATGACTACAAAACCTTGTAGTTGTTAGTCTAGTATAATGCCACAAAACTTTGAAGTGGTAGTTCAATTATGATGCCCTAGTTACTATATCACACAAACTTGTAGTTGGTAGTTTAGTTATAATGCCACACAACATTATAGTTTGATAGTTCAGTTATGATGTCACACAACCTATTAGTTGGTAGTTAAGTTATAATGCCACACAGCATTATAGTTTTGATAGTTCAGTTATGATGCCACACAACCTTGAAATTGGTAGTTTAGTTATAATGCCACACAACATTATAGTTTGATAGTTCAGTTATGATGTCACACAACCTATTAGTTGGTAGTTAAGTTATAATGCCACACAGTATTATAGTTTTGATAGTTCAGTTATGATGCCACACAACATTGAAATTGGTAGTTTAGTTATAAAGCCACACAACCTTGAAATTGGTAGTTTAGCTATAATGCCACACAGTATTATAGTTTTGATAGTTCAGTTATGATGCCACACAACCTTGAAATTGGTAGTTTAGGTATAATGCCACACAACATTATAGTTTGATATTTCAGTTATGATGCCACACAACCTATTAGTTGTTAGTTTAGTAATGCCACATAACCGTCTATCTGGTACTCATTCGTATTGCCACACAACCTTATGGTTGGTAGTTTAGTAATGCCACATAACCGTCTATCTGGTACTCATTCGTATTGCCACACAACCTTATGGTTGGTAGTTTAGTTATGCCACATAACCGTCTATCTGGTACTCATTCGTATTGCCACACAACCTTGTAGTTGTTAGTTTAGTAATGCCACATAACCGTCTATCTGGTACTCATTCGTATTGCCACACAACCTTATGGTTGGTAGTTAGTTACTATATCACACAACCTTGTAGTTGGTAGTTTAGTAATGCCACATAACCGTCTATCTGGTACTCATTCGTATTGCCACACAACCTTATGGTTGGTAGTTAGTTACTATATCACACAACCTTGTAGTTGGTAGTTTAGTAATGCCACATAACCGTCTATCTGGTACTCATTCGTATTGCCACACAACCTTATGGTTGGTAGTTAGTTACTATATCACACATAAACCCGTTTTCAAAAATGACTTTGAGTTTATTAAAAGTTCGGAAAGATTTCAAATTGTCTAGGTAGCAAACCATGATCGCACACACATCATCATCTAAGTAAAATTTCTCCTCCCTTTTTATACGCCCGTCAAAATTTTGACGGGACGTATTATGGTATACACATGTCTGGTGTCTGTCTGTCCGGCGTAAACATGTCGCACCGTAACTTGAGAACGACTTAATTGTCCAAATTTCATAAAACTTTATATAGTTGTTTCTTATCAGAGGCGGATTTAGGGGGGGGGGGGGGGGCAGGGGGCCCGGGCCCCCTCTTTTTGGGAAAAAATTTGGTTGCTTATATAGGGAATCACTGAAGCGTGACTGGAGCGGGCCCCCTCTTAGGTCAGTCAGTGGGCCCCCACTTATGAAAATTCCTGGATCCGCCACTGCTTATGATGGTCAAATGAGCTGTATACTTTTTGGTGAAAATTAGATTTAAACTTTTTGATTTACGGCACTTTGTAACTAAAACAGGGGTGTGTTTTTTTCACATGTCGCACTGTATCTCAAAAAAGATTCTTGATTATGGCTTAAAACTTTAAACACTTCTTAGTTATATTAATCTTAATATCTGTATACTTTTTGGTGATGATTCGAAATTTCATTTTTGAGTTATTGAGTATTTTGTAAAAAAGGGCCCAGTGAGGGTTTTTTCACATTTTGCACCATATCTCAAAATCGATTTATGATTATTGCTACAAACTTTACACATGTCTTTGTTATATAAATCTTAAGATCTGTATACTTTTTGATTATGATTCAAAATTTCATTTTTGAGTGATTGAGTATTTTGTAAAAAAGGGGGAGTTTATTTTTTACATGTTGTGCCGTATCTCTATAACAATATATGATTATTGCTTAAAACTTTACACACTTCTTTGTTATATTGATCTAAAGATCTGTATACTTTTTGGTGGTGATTCAAAATTTAATTTTTGAGTTATTGAGTATTTTGTTACACAGGGGAGGTTTTTTTTACATGTCACGCCGTATCTCAAAAATAATTTATGATTATTGCTTAAAACTTCCACATAAGACGGCGGGCGTATCATGCGCTCATGGCGCAGCTGTTTATTTTTTGTCCTTTTTCTTTTTTCTTTTTTTTTCTTTTTTGTGTTTTTTTGTGTTTCTGTTTTTTAAATAATGATTCATTTATATGTATATTTTTTTTTCTTTTTTCTGTATTATTATTAATTTCTTTTTTTTCAATTTTCCGTCTTTGGTCCACATTTATATTATATATTTACTAAATAGATATACCATTCTATATATGCATGCTCATACATATATTTTTGTATTATATTGCTATAAATGTTAAATGGAGAAGACTTCATAAGTCTGTTTGACTTGTGTCTTATCCAATTTGTACTTTAACAGAAAACATGTTTAAACTATCACACAACCTTGTAGTTGGTAGTTTAGTTATGCCACATAATCGTCTATCTGGTACTCATTTATAATGCCACACAACCTTATGGTTGGTAGTTCCGTTATAATGCCACACAACCTTGTAGTTGGTAGTTCCGTTATAATACCACACAACATTATGGTTGGTAGTTCAGTTACTATACCACACACTTTGTAGTTAGTAGTTTAGTTATAATGATATTTTTGTCCTGTTCTTTTGATTCATGGCAGATTTTTCATTTTAAAAATCCAACTCTTCCCTCCCCCTCTCATGAAATAGAATGGTTGCACACTTTTCCTGTTCCAAAAGTACAGTAAACAGTTTACTTATAACCCAGTTGTATTCCATCAGTAGAGTTTAACGTAAGTTTATGTTGATAATTTCATGGTATTTTTTTTTAGCCCGGGTAGCACATTAATAGTATATACAGCAAAATTTAATATAGAAAAAAATAATTTATTAATGACAATATACAACAATAATAATTTATCAACGTCTGACCACCAATAATACGTACAGTCATGCTACACATTTCACATTATAAAAGTAAACCTTTTTAAAATTATTAATGCCATTCTTAAAGAATTATAAGAGACGTATAAACTAGTATTTACAAATTTTCAAAAAGCAATTATAAAACAAAAGTTAAATCATAAAACAAATTTACCTCAATTATCGGTATTAAAAACGCCTTATACGGTTTAAAATAAGCTAGCAGGTTTTGGCACATTAAAAAAAAAAAAAAAATGACGAAGAAATGAAAAAGCTTATTATCAAAAACGAAGAATAAATTAAATAGGATTGAAAAGGGACCATATAAACTACCTTAATTAACTTAATTAGATGCTCATATCGTTTAAAAAATGAAGAGATATTTATAATTTAATTAGATAAACATACTTGTATTTTATATTTTTTGACTGAGTCCAGGTGAATAATTACACTCAAAATATGTTATTTATCGAATGAAATTTTTTTTTTATTAAATTGCATTTTCATTTAAATATTATGTTACAAGCACGGATTATGAGCACACTTTTTATGTCGTTTTTAGTTTCCCGCCCTTTTATTTGCAGCCCACGATGTAAACAAAGATGATGAGGATGCTGGAAAGCTTTGACATTACATTTAAATTCAAGTTTTTAAGAGGTAAGAGAAGTAGATTTTTTTGGCAGAAACTAATTGTACATATTATCTGGGGTTTTTTTTATTATTATTTGAAAATTATTTATAAAGTTCTGATGAAGTTTAAGGTTTATGTACCCATGTAAAGCAAAATTATATCCGGGTGAAATTTGATCCGGAGGAAAAAATGTCACAGTAGTTGTTGTTATTTTTTTATCCGGAGGAAAATATTTCTCTGGGATATTTTTTCCTTTGCCGTGAAATTCTATCTGGGTAGTTAACTTATTGAATAGTTATTGGAAAAAAACTTATCCCAAATACTATGAAGTGTATTTGAAATAAAGCGAAATTGATAAAAAAAATTAAGTATAATGGAAAATAATTTCACTAAATATCCTTGAGAAAATTTCCTAAAATATTCAAGTCAATATCGTCCTTTTAAAAAGAAAATTATCATGAAACAAAAGGAAGAAAACCAGAAGTAATTTCAAAGATCGTAATTGTGAAAATAATATCATGATTGAAAAGGGTTAGTGAAATACATGTAAAAGTGAGTTGTTTTCAGATCTCAGTACACATATAAATTTAAAAGTAAGGTAGAAATATAGCTGCATTACTACTGTTAACAGTATTAAAAGAATTTGATTATGATGATATTTTTAACTATATAAATAGAGATGTAGTTGTTGATTATATGGAAATCAGATAAATCATAGCATAACAATATATTGATACAAAAGCATGTTTAACAGCTGGATAGTTTTAACCTGTGAAATGTTATCTGTCTTATTAAATCAAGTTGTAAGTCATCTTTTTATATAAATGAATATATAAAAAATAAGATTCAAGGAAAAATTTCACTATAAAATAAATTCAGAAACATTTTATATTAATATCTTTAAAATATAAATTGCTCATAATTACCTCCCTTTCATAAATTATGCAAATTTGGTCTACCTTTGTGAAACATTTTATAATTATAGTCAGGTATATATTGATTGTGAGCAACTTACATAGTAGTTAATGGGACTCTATTTCACACGGTTCTGTGAAATATAGTACGGCAAATATATACCGGTACATACTATCCGCATAACACAGATAGATTTTCACTCCTCTGGAAAAAATCAACCTGTGAAATACCATGCCTGGAAAAAAATTACCGGGACAAATTATCCTCAGGATAAAATATCACAGAGGAAGAAATAAACCGTTACACCCACAGTGCCTGTGATGTACCCTTCTGTAGCCATTTTTGTACGAATTTTTCAAACATCAATTTTATCAAAACTACAGATATAATGAATAATAGAGACAGGCCATTTTAAACGGTAAACGGAAAAAAAGTCACAGGATAAAAAGTCACAATATCCCTAGGAAAAAAGTCACAGGAAAAAAAATCACAAGAAAGAAAGTCACAGGAAAAAAAGTCACAATTTGTTTAAGACAACTTATTTGTCAGAAATATGTTGGAATGCATATGAAAAAGTCACTATGTACATGTATGCAATAAATAATCAAACTGGAGTTTTTGAATGCATTGAAAAAAGTCATAATATATTTGTATCGGGTTACTTATTTAAGTTATGTAAGTGGTTATTTTTTTAAAACTATATATACTAATAAAAGAATATGCAAGTTTTGTATGAATTTTTCAAACATCAATTGTATCAAAACTACAGATATAATGAAAATTTTTAAAACTATATACATGTATATACTAAAAAAGAATATTGGAAAAATAATGTTCTTTTTTTTCAAAATTGACTTTTTAACAAACAGGAAAAACTGTAGTCTGAGATTACTCTGACGTCCGACGGCTGTTTTTCCAGACAAGCTGGGGCCTTGGGACGTCAGACCTCGTTCCGTATCTAAAAGTGGATATTTGCCCACCCAAAATGGATGCGCTACTTAATCACTTCTGGAGCTGACTGAGGGCCTTGGAATTATATAAATTGGGCATCAATCTCTTCATTTTTAGCTCACCTGGCCCAAAGTGCCAAGTGAGCTTTTCTCATCACTTGGCGTCCATCGTCCGTCTGCGTCCGTCGTCCAGCGTCCGTAAACTTTTACAAAAATCTTCTCCTCTGAAACTACTGGTCCAAATTCAACCAAACTTAGCCACAATCATCGTTGGGTATCTAGTTTAAAAATTGTGTCCGTTGACCCGGCATACCAACCAAGATGGCCGCCATGGCTAAAAATAGAACATAGCAGAGGCGGATTTAGGGGGGGGGGGGGGCCCGGGCCCCCCCTTTTTTAGAAAAAAATTGGTTGCTTATATAGGGAATCACTGAAGCGTGACTGGAGCGGGCCCCCTCTTAGGCCAGTCAGTGGGCCCCCACTTGTGAAAATTTCTGGATCCGCCACTGCATAGGAGTAAAATGCATTTTTTGGCTTATAACTCAAAAACCAAAGCATTTAGAGCAAATCTGACGTGAGGTAAAAGTGTTTATCAGGTCAAGATCTATCTGCCCTGAAAGTTTCAGATGAATCAGAAAACCCGTTGTTAGGTTGCTGCCCCTGAATTAGAAATTTTAAAGAAATTGTGCTGTAAACTGCAAAAATGTTCAGCAAAGTAAGATCTACAAATAATTCAACATTACCAGAATGGTCAATTGACCCCCTAAGGAGTTACATGTTATTCATCTTCGCTAGCCAAGGGTTACGATCCACTCCCGCTCTCTTCACCCTTGGTGGATTGAGATAATATTTCGGAGACACAAGGTAAGGATTTTTATTGGTTGCAGTAGATATTCGCTGCATCCAATCAAAGAGCGCCTATAACATGATCACGTGTAAATGTTGAAAGTGTGTGTAAACAATTGCCACGTGTTTACAAGTCTTTACATCACTAAACATAGGACTATATTTAGTGACAACTTGAATGTTTTTAATCAACTTATAGAAGTTTCTGTGTATGTTTCATGCACAAATGCATGAATATTGACATATATTTTCGTTTCCGGCTTTACCAAGTGGTTAGAATCTAGACGCTTCCGTGTTTTTATCTCCAAATTGAAGAGTTCAAGTGCTACCATTGGTCAAGAATAATTTATTCGGAATGGGCGTGACTTTAAACTTCCGATAGATGGCGCAACATTGATATCACAAATGTTGGCTCAATCTGCCAAGGGTGAAGAGAGCGGGAGTGGATCGTAACCCTTGGCTAGCGAAGATGCATGTTATTGTATTGCCCTTTATAGTCAATTTTTAACAATTTTTTATAAATCTTAGTAATCTTTTAGAAAAATCTTCTCCTCTGAAACAACTGGGACAAATTAAACCAAACTTGGCCACAATCATTAGGGTATTTAGTTTAAAAAATGTGTCTGGTCACCCGGTCAACCAACCAAGATGGCTGTCCCTGAATTGGTAATTTTAGGGAAATTTTGCTGTTTTTGGTTATTATCTTGAATAATATTATAGATAGAGATAAACTGTAAATTACAAATAAGTCTTCATGACCAAAATGGTCAGTTGACCCCTTAAGGAGTTATTGCCCTTTATAGTCAATTTTTAACCATTTTTCGTAAATCTTAGATATCTTTTACAAAAATCTTCTCCTCTGAAACTACTTGGCCAAATGAATCGTAACTTGGCCACAATCATCATTGGGGTATCTAGTCACCACAATGGTCAATTGACCCCCTAAGGAGTTACATGTAATGCCCTTTATAGTCAATTTTTAACAATTTTTTGTAAATCTTAGTTGTCTTTTAGAAAAATCTTCTCCTCTGAAACAACTGGGACAAAGTAAACCAAACTTGGCCACAATCATAAGGGTATTTAGTTTAAAAAATGTGTCTGGTCACCCGGTCAACCAACCAAGATGTCGGCCATGGCTAAAAATAGAACATAGGGCTAAAATGCAGTTTTTGGCTTATAACTCAAAAACCATTGCAATTAGAGCAAATCTGACTGGGTAAAATTGTTTATCAGGTCAAGATCTATCTGCCTTGAAATTTTCAGATGAAACTGACAACCTGTTGTTGGGTTGCTGCCCCTGAATTGGTAATTTTTAGGGAAATTTTGCTGTTTTTGGTTATTATCTTGAATACTATTATAGATAGAGATAAACTGTAAACAGCAATAATGTTCGGCAAATTAAGATTTACAAATAAGTCTTCATGACTAAAATGTAAATTGACCCCCTAAGGAGTTATTGTTCTTTATAGTCAATTTTTAACAATTTTCATAAAATTTGTAATTTTTTTCCAACATTTTCCACTTAAACTACTGGGCCAAGTTCATTTTAGATAGAAATAATTGTAAGCAGCAAGAATGATCAGTAAAGTAAGATGTACAAACACATCACCATCACCAAAACACAATTTTGTCATGAATCCATCTGCGTCCTTTCTTTAAAATTCACATAGACCAAGGTGAGCGACACAGGCTCTTTAGAGCCTTTAGTTTAAAGCCAAAATCAATTAAATTAAAAAAAAAAAAATGCATCAGAGACTAAAATCATTTAAAACAAATCTCAGGGAATTAATATTTTAATGTCATAATGGTCATGGACAGTCAAAGAAGACATGACTCGTACAACGCCAAAAATAAAAGTATCTACAGGCTGTAGGATAGTTAGGAGTTAACCTCTATATTTATATAGTCCAGTCAAACTAAGATTTAACCTCAAACTAATTGCAACAGAAAATGTATTAGTTCTAATCTATAGCGTTATGCCCTTTATATACACAGAAAAAAGTCCCATTAAATATAACTTGAGGAAAACTCAAAATCAGAATTTTCAATTTCCTAGGAAAAAGTAAAATCACAAAAATACTGAACTCAGAGGAAAATCAATTTGGAAAGTCCATAATCACATGGCAAAATCAAAAAACAAAACGCATCAAAAACGAATGGACAAGAACTGTCATATTCCTGACTTGGTACAGGCATTTTCAAATGTGAAATCAAATGTAGAAAATGGTGGATTAAACCTGGTTCTATAGCGCTAACCCTCTCACTTTAATAACAGTCTCATCAAATTCCGCTACATTTACATGATGCGTTAAATAAACAGTCACAATTAATAAAATAGTCAAAATATGGGTACATCAGTCATCATCGTATAACAATTTTAAAATGAACAATTTAACAGGACACAAAAACATCTACTATCTACGAACACATGGATTGATTTGATTGTCTGACGTCAGAAAAAATATATACGTCACATAAATTTGTCGTTCAATGTGCATACAAACAATTTGAAAATTTACATAGGCAATGTACGCATACAGGGTTAAAAAATCAAAAGTATGTAGGAATAAATTACAGAAATAGACCGAGATTCAAACTAGTCCAAAAGTTATACAAAGAATTTATGAGAATCCACTACCATCTACGAACACATGGATTGATTTGAGTGTCTGACGTCAGAAAAATTATATACATGATATACGTCACATAAATTTGTCGTTCAATGTGCATACAAACAATTTTAAAATTTACATAGGCAATGTACGCATACAGGGTTTAAAAAATCAAAAGTATGTAAGAATAAATTACAGAAATAGCCGAGATTCAAATTAGTCCAAAAGTATACATAGAATTTATGAGAATCCAAAAATTGTTGATTCCACTACGCCATTGATTGATTTTTACGTTTGTGGTTCAACGTATAAAGTAATTCATAATAGAAATATATCATAATGACATATTAAAGACAAATTTAACATTGGAAAGGGAGATAACTCTTTCAAAAAATGAGTCTTTTTTGGTCAGTTTTTTTGTTGTTTTTCTTGAAATTTATGTGCAGTATGATACTTTGATGGGGTTGATGTATTTGACTGAACTATATAATGTTCTGCTCATGAAATGTACAAAACCGAAGTCATGGAAGTGTTATGGGTAGTTTTATTTTTTTCGTGAATTTTTCATTAAAGAAATTGCAAATTTGAAGCTTTGTAACCATTTTGAAAAAAAAATGTGAAAATTTGGTAATGTTTATATCTGTATATTATATTATTTCAGCAACTTACTTATCTAAAGAAACTTTAAACCACTAAAAGAAGAATACATGCTTAATTATTTTTATTATATTTGTAATTTTTTACCTTGACATGTTGAAAAATTCAATAAATGGTCAACAAATGAATTATGAAATCTAGATTAAAGCTTGATAAAATATATGAAAACACCTTTAGAGTTGTTTGTTTTACTGTAAAGACCGCTAAAAAATCAAGAATCAATACATTCTGATGAATAGAAGTGGTAAAATTATAATATTGTATCAATTTTTATTGATATTTCTGCCCTTTTTGCAAGAGTTATCTCCCTTTTCAATACAAATCTCCATAGGAATTTTAAATGCTGATTTTTTTAGCTCACCTGGTCCAAAGGGCCTGCCCTGAAATTTTCAGATGAATCAGAGAACCCGTTGTTGGGTTCCTGCCCCTGAATTGGTTTAGGGAAATTTTGCAGTTTTTGGTTATTATCTTGAATATTATTAGATAGAGATAAACTGTAAACAGCAATAATGTTCAGCAAAATAAGATTTACAAATAATTCAACATGACCAAAATGGTCAGTTGACCCCTTTAGGAGTTATTGCCCTTTAAAGTCAATGTTTTACCATTTTTAACCGGATTTTTGTGACAAAAATGTCGGTTATTGATTTGGGGATGCTCGGCGGGCGCCCAGTCAGTCGGTCGGGCGATCGGGCGGGCAGCAATCAAATGTTGTCCGTGCATTAACTCGTGGACCGTTCAACCAAAGCTTTTAAAATTTTAATATGTTGTGACTGACAACTAAATGAAGGTCAAGTTCAATAATCGGGATTTTGACTTTTACTGTTCAGGAGTTATAAATGGTTCTTGAAAGATTGAAAAATGGCGTTTCCAGTCGTGTCCGTGCATTTACGCATGTCCTGTTCTACCAAAGCTTCCCAAATTTTAATATGTTGTTACTGGTGACAAAATGGAGGTC
Source organism: Mytilus trossulus (assembly GCF_036588685.1). Lineage (NCBI taxonomy): Eukaryota > Metazoa > Mollusca > Bivalvia > Mytilida > Mytilidae > Mytilus > Mytilus trossulus. The sequence goes on from NC_086378.1 coordinate 90,988,217, forward strand.
AAGTTCAATAATGACAATTTTGACTTTTACCGTTCAGGAGTTATGGTTCTTGAAAGATTGAAAAATGGTGTTTCCTGTCATGACAGTGCATTTTCTCTTGAACCATTCAACTAAAGCTTTTCAAATTTTAATATGTTGTTACTGATGACAAAATAAAGGTCAAGTTCAATAATGATGATTTTAACTTTTACCGTTCAGTAGTTATGGTTCTTGAAAGATCGTAAAATGGTTTTTCCATTCATGTTGTTACAATTACTCTTGAACCATTCAATCTTACCTTTTCAAATTTTAATATGTTGATTCTGATGACAAAATAGAGGTCAAATTTGATATTGACTTCTTTCACTTTCACCAATCATCAGTAATGGTCCTTGTGATATTGCCAGGACACAAATCTATAATACTAAAAGTACGAGGTCCAATTTGTCAGCCGTCATCACGTGAAAACAACGAAATTACACCACTCCAGGCCCTTTTGTTTTCCATGTAATTAATATTGCCAATAATTAAGAAGTTCCAGGTCGAGTCTGATACCTATACCAATAGTATAATCACCTGTTACTTATACCTTATCTGTATGTTCCGCATCCGACAGGGGCACCACCAAACAGTGTATGCAGGATTAATATGCTATATACACGGGTCATAATCACAGGGTTGACACTGCTAAATTGTCAAATTGTTACCTATTGTAGTATTTTAATCAGTAAGACTTTCTAAGATAACAAAACAAATACTAAAAATCTGGACTAAAAATAAGGCGTGTAGGTACAGTTTTCAATTTGTTAGCGGGCATGAGTGACGTAAAACAGCGAATCAAAGAATTCAACTTAATTTATAACTAATATAGGACAATGCTGTTGATTAAAAAAAAACTCCATTCCAGGACCTTCTGTTTTCCAAATAATTAGTTTAAAAAAGATTTGAAAGCAGAGAAAACTGTGTATCTTATAATAGGCATGATTTTATCAGATGACAATACTAACACTAAAGTAAGGCTTGCGCATAGTTATATACTTTAATTCAGTCACAGACCCGCGATGTCACGGGTGTGTTCTAGTAAATGTTTATAAATCCAGTTTGCTGTCGTTGTGACAGCCTCTTGTTTTAAATTTTAAATATCTTTTACAAATTGACTGGACTAATATATATTTTATACTTATAGACTGGGTATGAGTGGAATAGTAAGTTTATTGCCCAGAGGAGCAACTCATGATTGTCCTGAGAAGTAGCCAAGGGCAATAGTTGTATCCAAGGGATAATAAACTTACTATTCCATGAACATCCAGCCAGTAACAGTCAGACAGTCCACACCAAAAACTTTTTCAACTACTAGTCTGAAGACCAATATTCAAACATTTTTCTTATTAGTCTAAACAAAGTTTTGCAACAACTTACTAGTCCATATAAAATTTTACTAGTCTGGGGCATCAGACTAGTGGCTAATCATGCAGACTGCGTTATATTATATCGAAAAAAGACAACAGACAATAACTGGCGGTGATAAATCAACTAAATTGTATATCATTATATTAAAAAGAAGAAACCAAACCATAACGTTTACTTCATAGATATGTTCAAATGCTAAGGCTACTTCTTGCACTGACGTCAACCCTATACTAGATACAATAGGTAAAACACGACGTCATTACATATATATGTGGTTCAAGTAGTTGACCATTTTATACAATTATTCAGATTTTTCCATGTATGCCAGAGTTACGAGACTTGTACATGTACCATAGTACATACTTTATGACACCATTTTAATCAATCATTAAGATTTCATTAAATATATACATTTTTCCGGGATTGGTAAGACTTTTGACAATATTCTGACTCTTGTAACACAATTTCACCTTTTGTGGCGACACCAATTATTCCTCATTATTAACACAACAGTAGGAATTATTTGTTGAAAGCTTCTGATCTTGTTTTAGTCCAGTCAAACTAAATTTGAATCTCAAACTAATTGTAACAGAAATTCGAAATGTTTTATTTCTAATAAAATTGAGAAAGTAAATGGGGAATGTGTCAAAGCGACAACAACTGGACCATAAAGCAGACAACAGCGGAAGGCGACCAATGGGTCTTCAATGTAGCGAGAAACTCCTGCACCTGTAGGCGTCTTTCAGCTAGTACCTTATTTTTTTTTCAGTTTTGGTTGATTTTCTTCAAATTCATGTAAAATATAATACTTTGATGGGGATATAAGTTTGTATTTGACTATATTATATAATCTTCTGCTCATGAAATGTACAAAACCGAATTGTTATGGGTATTTTCATTTTTTGTGCACATTTTCATTCAAGAAATTGCAAATTTATACCTTTGTGACCATTTTGAAAATATAATGTGAAAATTGGTATTGTTTATATCTGTAAATTATATTTGTTCAGCATCTACCTAGTTTAAAGAAACCTTAAGCCACAAAAAGAAGAATATATATATGCTTAATTAGTTATATTAAATTTTCAAGATTCTTTACCTTGACATGCAGAAAAATCTAATAAATGGTCAACTATTAATGAATTATGAAATCTATGTTCTAGCTTGATAAGAAATATGGAAACACCTTCATGTTTGTATGTTTGTTATACTCTAAGGACGGCTAAAATATCAAGAATCCATACATTCTGTTGAATAGAAGCTTTAAAGATATAATTTTGTATAAATTTTTATTTATATTTCTGCCTTTTTTGCAGAGTTATCTCCCATATAAAAAATGCAAATCTCCATAGATATTTTAAAATGATCTTTTAGTTTTCCGCAAGTAAGATTTTATGGGATTTTTTTCTGTGTATATTTGGGGGATTATGTTAAAGATTAAAACTTCAGAATTTAGAATCTTCTGTTGCAATTACCATGGTTACTTCAAGGTAAAGGTCAAATTTATGCTAGATTAACTGGACTACTAGTATATGATAATTGTTGAATCTTTATCAATCTGTATTGTGCATGTTGTGTACTACAGTTTGTGTGTAATACATGTATAATTACAATAAATAAAACTCATCCTAAATTTTTACCCTTTGTTTTTTTGTGTATTTTCAGATTGATTTGTTATAAAAGAATGGAGTTGAAAGAAGATTTAAAGATAACAAAATCGATTGAAAATTGTTCCTTGAAAGAAAACTATCCAACAAAGAATATGACTTTTGATACAAATCAGAATTGTTGCTTCTCTAACTTAATTAAAACAGGACATTTTGGTGAATACAATATAACTCTGAAAAGTAGAGCAATAGATCAGAACAGTCAGGAGGGCCTCTATAACAACATGAATTACGGCGATGGAGTGAATTATCTAACTTTTGAAGCTATTAAAAGAAATATTCATGATTTGATTTGGGCTACCAAAAAGCCAAAAGTGGAACCATTTTCCTTTCTTTGGCTGTTTCCATCTCGGAGAACCAGAACTAAATCCACCGATGCAGATCATTACTTAGCAGCAATATTAGGTGTATGTTCTAAAAAGCAAAGACAGGAATTGATGAAAGTTAAAAACAAACGTTATTATGACCATGTCCCTTTATCTCTGGCATGTAAGATAAGAAACCTTGACCTTGTTAAATTTCTAGTGGAGTATTGTGATGCTGATGTAAATGGTAACGATGGTGACGGCAAGCCAATGCTGTGGGCAATAGCAAAACAAGAGGAACACATTGTACATTACCTACTCCAAAATAACGCTGATCCGGGGAGAAATGTGGCCCCCACCTTCAACTTGTTGTTGTTCTCAATGAAGATACGTTCATCAACAACAACATGGCCATCATTTGGATATGAAGAAAACTATGATGAGGATGATGAAAAGGAATCTTACGATGAAGACAGTGACGATGATAATGAAGAAGATGAAGATGATAATGATGATGATGATGATGATGATGAAAGTCTAGATGGCCAAGGGGATGAAGGGGATTGGACTGATGTTGATGATGATGAAAGTGACTATATGTCAGATGATGAAGATGACTTTTTAGATGAAGAGGAAACAGAGGAAGAGGAAAGTATGTACGGATCTGATAATGAAGTTGAATGTAGAATAAGACTTGATTTTAAGAACAAGAAGGATGAGAAAATTCCAGTGCCATGTGATCCTAAATTAAGAATCGTTGTATTGTTGATCGCATATGGAGCTGTAGAGAAATGCTCTGAGAGTCAACTGTTTGATATATTTAGAGCTGTGCTACCAGAAGAGAGTACGAATGTTATAGTAATGAATTCTGGGGGACAGTTGTATGAAGCTTGTCTGCCTATATTTCTAGACAAAGTTCCTAACCTAGACAATGTCAGGAATGCTGAGGGAATGTCATTATTAGGGTATGAACTTCTTCATAAAGATTATAATTATAAGAGATGCCAAATCTCAAGTTATATTGAACCAATTTTGGAACAATCTGATGGCACAGAAGTCAACACTGCGAATGTTCTTAAGTATTATTACCTCCCTTTGTTAGAGGATCAACCAGACACTATAGAGACTAATGTTAATACTGTTCTAAAGTCTTGTAGAATAAACCCTACTACTAACAACGTCACATGTGACGACGATTCAAAACCTACCAAGTATGTACATGCTCTTATATTCTTAGCTGCCACTGGGAAGAGCCTGTTAGGAACCTGTTTGGATATGCCCAAGATACCTTTCCATATTAAGTTTGATACTTTAGAGATAGCTGGGGCTAACTTTGCCAAATGGGGATGTTTTTCTGACGCTGTAGATTGCTGGAATGCTGCCAACTGTATCCGACAACAGATAGCTACCCTTAAGAATAAGAATTCAGAGCAAGTGTCAAAGTGGGAGAAGGGTATAGAAATATTGGATGAACTTGCCGAGGAGTTACAGAATCCTTACGAGGATTATACTGACATGGATACTGTATATATAGACTTTGATGAAGATTCTCGCTCCATCATTGAGTCTGTTGAAGAGAGCTTTAAAACTAAGTTGAACACAGGTACTGTACCCGATATTGTAGTTCATTCACCCACCAGGTCAGTTGTATCAAATCTCCACACTTTAACCAGCCGTGACAGAGGCTCTGATAATATCTCTAGTGACAGCCGTGACAGAGGCTCTGATAATATCTCAAGTGACAGTGAAGATGAAGAGGAACTATTACATAAAACACGTATTGCCATTCTCACTAAGAGTGTGCTAATTCACGAGAGACTGATAGGTTACGGATGCCATCAAACTATGAGAGCATTTCATGCTTTAGCAATTGAGTATAAACGTCATGACAAAGTCCAAGAATTTGTTACTGTAATGACCTACAGTTTCCCATACCTTGTTAAGTATATTTCACAAGAGGAATACTATGCAGTGAGCAGTATTACAAAGACTTATACACTGACCAAGTTTATTGACTCCTTCACTAATGTTCTACTTACTGAGACAAAGAGAAGACAGTTGTCATTCGATCTACTGATGGCTATATGTAAATGTTTGTTCTTGCACTGTCTAGCCACTCCAAGAAAACAAAGAGATTTCTCCCAGTTTGCCCCTCTTCTGCTGTCAATCAAATGTCTACATAGATATGAGAAGACAGATGAAGAAGATCGAAGATTTCTACAATTCTTGAGGAAAGTTCTCAAAGATGACATTCGTAATGATGTAAGACAGAGTCTACTTCACTATGTCACACCAGTCACAAACAAAGCATCAGACAAATTAGAGAAAGAAGTATCAGGATCATTAGAGTTAGTGGAAGTCTTACTAAGTTCAGGAGCAGATCCCAATACTTGGGACGAGTTTGGAATGACACCTCTCCATTTAGCCTACCGTATCAGGTCTACTGAATTGAATGAGGTAGTGAATGACCATCATGATAACCAAATGAATATTATCCAAGCCCTGCTGGGAGCTGGTGCTCACACTGACTGTTTAGATGCTGTCAATAGAACACCCATCTGGTATTCCCAGACGTTATCAAGTCCATTATGTCCTGTGGGTACACGATCCTTGCAATGTCTAGCCTCTGCTGTGATTGTCAACAGTGGTGTACCTTATCAAGGACATCTGTCATCTCACATGACCAAATATGTGGATCTGCATAAGAAAAGAGGCAAATTAACAACAGATATTTTTCTAGTGAATCTTCTGAACAATCCTCATAGAGGTCCAAATTTTTTCCAAATGTTTTAGCAAGTTTCATTGTTGTATATCTTCTGAATAGAACTGAATGTTTTAGCAAGTTTCATGGTTTTATATCTTCTGGATAGAACTGAATGTTTTAGCAAGTTTCATGGTTTTATGTATTTCAGAAGATACTCATTAGATTCATTGTTCAACTTTCACTTGTTATATATTGTTACATGCATAGTTTTTACCTCACATATTCAAAAGGTCAAATGATCTATATAACCAGATAAATGTAGCTTGCCATCTTTGATCTTCAACATCCTTGCTAACCCAAATTAGAGAGTCAGTGTGCCATTTTCATGCTCATATTGCATTGTATTCTGACAACTCAATTGAAAATGTCTTCAAGTAGATATAAGAAAATGTGGTACAAGTACCTGAATGAGACAACTCTACATCCAAGTCACAATTTGTAAAAGTAAACCATTATGGGTCAAAATACGGTCAAAACACGGAGCCTTGGCACTGAACAGCAAGATATAAAGCGACCCAAAAATTACTAGTGTGAATATTGTTTATGCATATTCAGAACTAGTTACTTAAGTTCAAGTGTCAGGTATTTTATGCATATTCAGAAATAGTTTGTTAAAGATTTCATTCATATTCTAGGCTAGTTAGCTTAAGATCCAGTGGCAGATATTTCATGCATATTCGGGACTTGTTAGCTGAATAACTATTTAGCTGAAGATCCAGTGGCAGATATTTCATTGTTACTCAGGAATAGTTAGCCTAAGATCCAGGGGCAGATATTTCATGCATATTCAAGAATAGTTAGCTTAAGATCCAGTGGCAGATATTTCATGCATACTCAGGAATTTTAAGTTTAAGATCCAGTGGCAGATATTTCATTCATATTCTAGACTAGTTAGCTAGATCTAGTTGCAGATTTTTCATGCATTTTCAGGACTTTTACACTTTGAGATTCAGGGGCAGATATTTTATGCGTATTAAGGACCTGTTAGCTAAAGATACAGTGGCAGGTATTTGATGCATATTCAGGACTAGTAAGCTTTATAAGAACTAGTGACAGATATTTCATGTATATCCAGGACTAGATTGCTATATATTCAGTGGAAGTTATGTGGTACATATTTAGGGCTTCCTAGCTTAAGATCCAGTGGCAGGTATTTGATGCATTTTCAGGACTAGTTAACCTTAGATCAAATTACTGGTATCTATATGCATATTCGGGGCTAGTTAGCTTAAAATCCATTCTTATTCAGTACTAGCAAGCTAAAATGCCATTGACAGATAGTTCATGCATATTCAGGAACAGTAAGTAGGTTAATTGACAGATATTTCATGCAATTTTAGGACTGGTTAGTTTAAGATCATATGGCAGGTATTTTAATGCATATTCGGAACTAGTTATCTTAATGATTATTTAGCTTAAGATCCATGATTATTCAAAACTAGTAAGTCTAAGTTCCAGTGGCAGATATTTCATGCATATTCATGTATATTTAGATTAAAGTTCAGTAGCAGATATTTCATTCATATTCTAGAATAGTTTCTTTAAGGTCAAGGGACAGTTAGTTCATTTATATTCTAGATTAGTAAGCTTAAGATCTAGTGGCAGATATTCCATGCATATTCAGGAATAGTAAAAGATCCAGTGGCGTATATTTCATTCATATTCTAGAGTAGTCAGTTTAAGGTCCAGGGGCAGATTTTTTATTCATATTCTAGACTAGAGCGCATAAGTTCCAGTGGATGATATTCATTTATATTCTATACTAGGTAGTTTAAGATCTAGTGACACATATTTTATGCATATTTACAAATAGTTTAATATCCAATGGCAGACATTTCATTAATATTATAGACTAGGTAGTTTAAGATCTAGTGACAAGTATTTCATGCATATTTAGAAATAGTTTAAAGTCCAGGGGCAGATACTTCATTCATTCATATTCTAGACTAGAGAGCATAAGTTCCAGTGGATGATATTTCTCTCTTTTTCTAAACTAGTTGACTTAAGATTTAGTGGCAGATATTTCATTCATATTCTATACTAGTTAGCTTAAGATCTAGTGGCAGATATTTCATTCATATTCTATACTAGTTACATTAAGATCTAGTGGCATATATTTCATGCATTTTCAGGACTTATCACTTTGAGATATAGGGAGATGTTTTATGCATATTTAGGACTAGTTAGCTTTAGATTCAGTGGAAGGTATTTGAAGTATATATATTGGTACCTAGCTTAAGATCTAAAGGCAGATATTTCATGCAATTTTAGGACTGGTTAGTTTAAGATCATATGGCAGGTATTTTAATGCATATTCGGAACTAGTTATCTTGATGAGTATTTAGCTTAAGATCCATGATTATTCAAAACTAGTAAGCCTAAGTTCCAGTGGCAGATATTTCATGCATATTCATGTATATTTAGATTAAAGTTCAGTAGCAGATATTTCATTCATATTCTAGAATAGTTTCTTTAAGGTCAAGGGACAGTTAGTTCATTTATATTCTAGATTAGTAAGCTTAAGATCTAGTGGCAGATATTCCATGCATATTCAGGAATAGTAAAAGATCCAGTGGCGTATATTTCATTCATATTCTAGAGTAGTCAGTTTAAGGTCCAGGGGCAGATTTTTTATTCATATTCTAGACTAGAGCGCATAAGTTCCAGTGGATGATATTCATTTATATTCTATACTAGGTAGTTTAAGATCTAGTGACACATATTTTATGCATATTTACAAATAGTTTAATATCCAATGGCAGACATTTCATTAATATTCTAGACTAGGTAGTTTAAGATCTAGTGACAAGTATTTCATGCATATTTAGAAATAGTTTAAAGTCCAGGGGCAGATACTTCATTCATTCATATTCTAGACTAGAGAGCATAAGTTCCAGTGGATGATATTTCTCTCTTTTTCTAAACTAGTTGACTTAAGATTTAGTGGCAGATATTTCATTCATATTCTATACTAGTTAGCTTAAGATCTAGTGGCAGATATTTCATTCATATTCTATACTAGTTACATTAAGATCTAGTGGCATATATTTCATGCATTTTCAGGACTTATCACTTTGAGATACAGGGAGATGTTTTATGCATATTTAGGACTAGTTAGCTTTAGATTCAGTGGAAGGTATTTGAAGTATATATATGGGTACCTAGCTTAAGATCTAAAGGCAGATATTTCATGCAATTTTAGGACTGGTTAGTTTAAGATCATATGGCAGGTATTTTAATGCATATTCGGAACTAGTTATCTTAATGAGTATTTAGCTTAAGATCCATGATTATTCAAAACTAGTAAGCCTAAGTTCCAGTGGCAGATATTTCATGCATATTCATGTATATTTAGATTAAAGTTCAGTAGCAGATATTTCATTCATATTCTAGAATAGTTTCTTTAAGGTCAAGGGACAGTTAGTTCATTTATATTCTAGATTAGTAAGCTTAAGATCTAGTGGCAGATATTCCATGCATATTCAGGAATAGTAAAAGATCCAGTGGCGTATATTTCATTCATATTCTAGAGTAGTCAGTTTAAGGTCCAGGGGCAGATTTTTTATTCATATTCTAGACTAGAGCGCATAAGTTCCAGTGGATGATATTCATTTATATTCTATACTAGGTAGTTTAAGATCTAGTGACACATATTTTATGCATATTTACAAATAGTTTAATATCCAATGGCAGACATTTCATTAATATTCTAGACTAGGTAGTTTAAGATCTAGTGACAAGTATTTCATGCATATTTAGAAATAGTTTAAAGTCCAGGGGCAGATATTTCATTCATTCATATTCTATAGACTAGAGAGCATAAGTTCCAGTGGATGATATTTCTCTCTTTTTCTAAACTCGTTGACTTAAGATTTAGTGGCAGATATTTCATTCATATTCTATACTAGTTAGCTTAAGATCTAGTGGCAGATATTTCATTCATATTCTATACTAGTTTAAGATCTAGTGGCATATATTTCATGCATTTTCAGGACTTATCACTTTGAGATACAGGGAGATGTTTTATGCATATTTAGGACTAGTCAGCTTTAGATTCAGTGGAAGGTATTTGAAGTATATATATGGGTACCTAGCTTAAGATCTAAAGGCAGATATTTCATGCAATTTTAGGACTGGTTAGTTTAAGATCATATGGCAGGTATTTTAATGCATATTCGGAACTAGTTATCTTAATGAGTATTTAGCTTAAGATCCATGATTATTCAAAACTAGTAAGCCTAAGTTCCAGTGGCAGATATTTCATGCATATTCATGTATATTTAGATTAAAGTTCAGTAGCAGATATTTCATTCATATTCTAGAATAGTTTCTTTAAGGTCAAGGGACAGTTAGTTCATTTATATTCTAGATTAGTAAGCTTAAGATCTAGTGGCAGATATTCCATGCATATTCAGGAATAGTAAACGATCCAGTGGCGTATATTTCATTCATATTCTAGAGTAGTCAGTTTAAGGTCCAGGGGCAGATTTTTTATTCATATTCTAGACTAGAGCGCATAAGTTCCAGTGGATGATATTCATTTATATTCTATACTAGGTAGTTTAAGATCTAGTGACACATATTTTATGCATATTTACAAATAGTTTAATATCCAATGGCAGACATTTCATTAATATTCTAGACTAGGTAGTTTAAGATCTAGTGACAAGTATTTCATGCATATTTAGAAATAGTTTAAAGTCCAGGGGCAGATATTTCATTCATTCATATTCTAGACTAGAGAGCATAAGTTCCAGTGGATGATATTTCTCTCTTTTTCTAAACTAGTTGACTTAAGATTTAGTGGCAGATATTTCATTCATATTCTATACTAGTTAGCTTAAGATCCAGTGGCAGATATTTCATTCATATTCTATACTAGTTACATTAAGATCTAGTGGCATATATTTCATGCATTTTCAGGACTTATCACTTTGAGATACAGGGAGATGTTTTATGCATATTTAGGACTAGTCAGCTTTAGATTCAGTGGAAGGTATTTGAAGTATATATATGGGTACCTAGCTTAAGATCTAAAGGCAGATATTTCATGCAATTTTAGGACTGGTTAGTTTAAGATCATATGGCAGGTATTTTAGTGCATATTCGGAACTAGTTATCTTAATGAGTATTTAGCTTAAGATCCATGATTATTCAAAACTAGTAAGCCTAAGTTCCAGTGGCAGATATTTCATGCATATTCATGTATATTTAGATTAAAGTTCAGTAGCAGATATTTCATTCATATTCTAGAATAGTTTCTTTAAGGTCAAGGGACAGTTAGTTCATTTATATTCTAGATTAGTAAGCTTAAGATCTAGTGGCAGATATTCCATGCATATTCAGGAATAGTAAAAGATCCAGTGGCGTATATTTCATTCATATTCTAGAGTAGTCAGTTTAAGGTCCAGGGGCAGATTTTTTATTCATATTCTAGACTAGAGCGCATAAGTTCCAGTGGATGATATTCATTTATATTCTATACTAGGTAGTTTAAGATCTAGTGACACATATTTTATGCATATTTACAAATAGTTTAATATCCAATGGCAGACATTTCATTAATATTATAGACTAGGTAGTTTAAGATCTAGTGACAAGTATTTCATGCATATTTAGAAATAGTTTAAAGTCCAGGGGCAGATACTTCATTCATTCATATTCTAGACTAGAGAGCATAAGTTCCAGTGGATGATATTTCTCTCTTTTTCTAAACTAGTTGACTTAAGATTTAGTGGCAGATATTTCATTCATATTCTATACTAGTTAGCTTAAGATCTAGTGGCAGATATTTCATTCATATTCTATACTAGTTACATTAAGATCTAGTGGCATATATTTCATGCATTTTCAGGACTTATCACTTTGAGATATAGGGAGATGTTTTATGCATATTTAGGACTAGTTAGCTTTAGATTCAGTGGAAGGTATTTGAAGTATATATATTGGTACCTAGCTTAAGATCTAAAGGCAGATATTTCATGCAATTTTAGGACTGGTTAGTTTAAGATCATATGGCAGGTATTTTAATGCATATTCGGAACTAGTTATCTTGATGAGTATTTAGCTTAAGATCCATGATTATTCAAAACTAGTAAGCCTAAGTTCCAGTGGCAGATATTTCATGCATATTCATGTATATTTAGATTAAAGTTCAGTAGCAGATATTTCATTCATATTCTAGAATAGTTTCTTTAAGGTCAAGGGACAGTTAGTTCATTTATATTCTAGATTAGTAAGCTTAAGATCTAGTGGCAGATATTCCATGCATATTCAGGAATAGTAAAAGATCCAGTGGCGTATATTTCATTCATATTCTAGAGTAGTCAGTTTAAGGTCCAGGGGCAGATTTTTTATTCATATTCTAGACTAGAGCGCATAAGTTCCAGTGGATGATATTCATTTATATTCTATACTAGGTAGTTTAAGATCTAGTGACACATATTTTATGCATATTTACAAATAGTTTAATATCCAATGGCAGACATTTCATTAATATTCTAGACTAGGTAGTTTAAGATCTAGTGACAAGTATTTCATGCATATTTAGAAATAGTTTAAAGTCCAGGGGCAGATACTTCATTCATTCATATTCTAGACTAGAGAGCATAAGTTCCAGTGGATGATATTTCTCTCTTTTTCTAAACTAGTTGACTTAAGATTTAGTGGCAGATATTTCATTCATATTCTATACTAGTTAGCTTAAGATCTAGTGGCAGATATTTCATTCATATTCTATACTAGTTACATTAAGATCTAGTGGCATATATTTCATGCATTTTCAGGACTTATCACTTTGAGATACAGGGAGATGTTTTATGCATATTTAGGACTAGTTAGCTTTAGATTCAGTGGAAGGTATTTGAAGTATATATATGGGTACCTAGCTTAAGATCTAAAGGCAGATATTTCATGCAATTTTAGGACTGGTTAGTTTAAGATCATATGGCAGGTATTTTAATGCATATTCGGAACTAGTTATCTTAATGAGTATTTAGCTTAAGATCCATGATTATTCAAAACTAGTAAGCCTAAGTTCCAGTGGCAGATATTTCATGCATATTCATGTATATTTAGATTAAAGTTCAGTAGCAGATATTTCATTCATATTCTAGAATAGTTTCTTTAAGGTCAAGGGACAGTTAGTTCATTTATATTCTAGATTAGTAAGCTTAAGATCTAGTGGCAGATATTCCATGCATATTCAGGAATAGTAAAAGATCCAGTGGCGTATATTTCATTCATATTCTAGAGTAGTCAGTTTAAGGTCCAGGGGCAGATTTTTTATTCATATTCTAGACTAGAGCGCATAAGTTCCAGTGGATGATATTTATTTATATTCTATACTAGGTAGTTTAAGATCTAGTGACACATATTTTATGCATATTTACAAATAGTTTAATATCCAATGGCAGACATTTCATTAATATTCTAGACTAGGTAGTTTAAGATCTAGTGACAAGTATTTCATGCATATTTAGAAATAGTTTAAAGTCCAGGGGCAGATATTTCATTCATTCATATTCTATAGACTAGAGAGCATAAGTTCCAGTGGATGATATTTCTCTCTTTTTCTAAACTCGTTGACTTAAGATTTAGTGGCAGATATTTCATTCATATTCTATACTAGTTAGCTTAAGATCTAGTGGCAGATATTTCATTCATATTCTATACTAGTTTAAGATCTAGTGGCATATATTTCATGCATTTTCAGGACTTATCACTTTGAGATACAGGGAGATGTTTTATGCATATTTAGGACTAGTCAGCTTTAGATTCAGTGGAAGGTATTTGAAGTATATATATGGGTACCTAGCTTAAGATCTAAAGGCAGATATTTCATGCAATTTTAGGACTGGTTAGTTTAAGATCATATGGCAGGTATTTTAATGCATATTCGGAACTAGTTATCTTAATGAGTATTTAGCTTAAGATCCATGATTATTCAAAACTAGTAAGCCTAAGTTCCAGTGGCAGATATTTCATGCATATTCATGTATATTTAGATTAAAGTTCAGTAGCAGATATTTCATTCATATTCTAGAATAGTTTCTTTAAGGTCAAGGGACAGTTAGTTCATTTATATTCTAGATTAGTAAGCTTAAGATCTAGTGGCAGATATTCCATGCATATTCAGGAATAGTAAACGATCCAGTGGCGTATATTTCATTCATATTCTAGAGTAGTCAGTTTAAGGTCCAGGGGCAGATTTTTTATTCATATTCTAGACTAGAGCGCATAAGTTCCAGTGGATGATATTCATTTATATTCTATACTAGGTAGTTTAAGATCTAGTGACACATATTTTATGCATATTTACAAATAGTTTAATATCCAATGGCAGACATTTCATTAATATTCTAGACTAGGTAGTTTAAGATCTAGTGACAAGTATTTCATGCATATTTAGAAATAGTTTAAAGTCCAGGGGCAGATATTTCATTCATTCATATTCTAGACTAGAGAGCATAAGTTCCAGTGGATGATATTTCTCTCTTTTTCTAAACTAGTTGACTTAAGATTTAGTGGCAGATATTTCATTCATATTCTATACTAGTTAGCTTAAGATCCAGTGGCAGATATTTCATTCATATTCTATACTAGTTACATTAAGATCTAGTGGCATATATTTCATGCATTTTCAGGACTTATCACTTTGAGATACAGGGAGATGTTTTATGCATATTTAGGACTAGTCAGCTTTAGATTCAGTGGAAGGTATTTGAAGTATATATATGGGTACCTAGCTTAAGATCTAAAGGCAGATATTTCATGCAATTTTAGGACTGGTTAGTTTAAGATCATATGGCAGGTATTTTAGTGCATATTCGGAACTAGTTATCTTAATGAGTATTTAGCTTAAGATCCATGATTATTCAAAACTAGTAAGCCTAAGTTCCAGTGGCAGATATTTCATGCATATTCATGTATATTTAGATTAAAGTTCAGTAGCAGATATTTCATTCATATTCTAGAATAGTTTCTTTAAGGTCAAGGGACAGTTAGTTCATTTATATTCTAGATTAGTAAGCTTAAGATCTAGTGGCAGATATTCCATGCATATTCAGGAATAGTAAAAGATCCAGTGGCGTATATTTCATTCATATTCTAGAGTAGTCAGTTTAAGGTCCAGGGGCAGATTTTTTATTCATATTCTAGACTAGAGCGCATAAGTTCCAGTGGATGATATTCATTTATATTCTATACTAGGTAGTTTAAGATCTAGTGACACATATTTTATGCATATTTACAAATAGTTTAATATCCAATGGCAGACATTTCATTAATATTCTAGACTAGGTAGTTTAAGATCTAGTGACAAGTATTTCATGCATATTTAGAAATAGTTTAAAGTCCAGGGGCAGATATTTCATTCATTCATATTCTAGACTAGAGAGCATAAGTTCCAGTGGATGATATTTCTCTCTTTTTCTAAACTAGTTGACTTAAGATTTAGTGGCAGATATTTCATTCATATTCTATACTAGTTAGCTTAAGATCTAGTGGCAGATATTTCATTCATATTCTATACTAGTTACCTTAAGATCTATTTGCATATATTTCATGCATTTTCAGGACTTATCACTTTGAGATACAGGGAGATGTTTTATGCATATTTAGGACTAGTTAGCTTTAGATTCAGTGGAAGGTATTTGAAGTATATATATGGGTACCTAGCTTAAGATCTAAAGGCAGATATTTCATGCAATTTTAGGACTGGTTAGTTTAAGATCATATGGCAGGTATTTTAATGCATATTCGGAACTAGTTACCTTAATGAGTATTTAGCTTAAGATCCATGATTATTCAAAACTAGTAAGCCTAAGTTCCAGTGGCAGATATTTCATGCATATTCATGTATATTTAGATTAAAGTTCAGTATAGCAGATATTTCATTCATATTCTAGAATAGTTTCTTTAAGGTCAAGGGACAGTTAATTCATTTATATTCTAGATTAGTAAGCTTAAGATCTAGTGGCAGATATTCCATGCATATTCAGGAATAGTAAAAGATCCAGTGGCGTATATTTCATTCATATTCTAGAGTAGTCAGTTTAAGGTCCAGGGGCAGATTTTTTATTCATATTCTAGACTAGAGCGCATAAGTTCCAGTGGATGATATTCATTTATATTCTATACTAGGTAGTTTAAGATCTAGTGACACATATTTTATGCATATTTACAAATAGTTTAATATCCAATGGCAGACATTTCATTAATATTCTAGACTAGGTAGTTTAAGATCTAGTGACAAGTATTTCATGCATATTTAGAAATAGTTTAAAGTCCAGGGGCAGATATTTCATTCATTCATATTCTAGACTAGAGAGCATAAGTTCCAGTGGATGATATTTCTCTCTTTTTCTAAACTAGTTGACTTAAGATTTAGTGGCAGATATTTCATTCATATTCTATACTAGTTAGCTTAAGATCTAGTGGCAGATATTTCATTCATATTCTATACTAGTTACCTTAAGATCTAGTGGCATATATTTCATGCATTTTCAGGACTTATCACTTTGAGATACAGGGAGATGTTTTATGCATATTTAGGACTAGTTAGCTTTAGATTCAGTGGAAGGTATTTGAAGTATATATATGGGTACCTAGCTTAAGATCTAAAGGCAGATATTTCATGCATATTCAGGACTTGTTATTTTTAGACCCAAGTGCAGATATTTTAATGCATATTTAGAACTAATTAGCTTAAGATCCAGTTGCAGATATTTCATGCATATCAAGGACTTGTTGGCTTAAGGGCATACGATACAGTTTTGATCCTGTATTTATAAGTTGATGAAAATTTGCATATATGCTATTTTTTACCTGATTAAATCAAATATGTAATAAAAAATATACCTTCATGTGCTACTTTTTAAGTAAAATGAGGTCGAAATTTTGTATATTTGCAAAAAAATCGGATTTGTGGCCGTAATTGCTTTTTCGAAAGAAAGACATAACTTTTTTGTTAGAAAAGATAAACACAAATTGTTTTTTGTTAAATAGTCGGTAATTTCTGTATTTTATAAGTATTCTAAAACATATGCAATTTTTCATTCAGAAATAACTCATATTTATCAAATGTTCATGAATTGAAGAAAAAACGTCATTTTTTACTGCATGTTTATCAAAATTAGAAAAAATCCTCTATTTACAGTTTTATAAAATTTGGGTCACATATTCTCCCTGCAAAATAAAACAAATTGCCGTTTTGAAAAATAGGGGTCCATGAAGTCGTTTTCAAATTAAATCAGTTTCAATGATAAAAATCAGTCGAAAAATGCATCTTTGCCCGATATGTCACAGTTTGACGTCGCGAAAATAACATTTTACGTTAGCAACGTCATTACCTCTCCTGTAACTGTATCGTATGCCCTTAACATCCAGTTGCAGGCTTTTAGTGCATATTCAGGACGAGTTAGCTTAAGATCCAGTGGTTAGTACTTCGGGCATATTCAGGACGAGTTAGCTTAAGATTCAGTGGTTAGTACTTCGGTCATATTCAGGACTAGTTAGCTTAATATCAAGTGGCAGGTATTTCATGCATATTCAAGACTAGTTAGCTTAATGTCAAGTGGCAGGTATTTCATGCATATTCAGGACTAGTTAGCTTAATATCAAGTGGTAGGTATTTCATGCATATTCAGGACTAGTTAGCTTAATGTCAAGTGGCAGGTATTTCATGCATATTCAAGACTAGTTAGCTTAATATCAAGTGGTAGGTATTTCATGCATATTCAGGACTAGTTAGCTTAATGTCAAGTGGCAGGTATTTCATGCATATTCAAGACTAGTTAGCTTAATGTCAAGTGGCAGATATTTCATGCATATTCAAGACTAGTTAGCTTAATGTCAAGTGGCAGGTATTTCATGCATATTCAGGACTAGTTAGCTTAATGTCAAGTGGCAGGTATTTCATGCATATTCAAGACTAGTTAGCTTAATGTCAAGTGGCAGGTATTTCATGCATATTCAGGACTAGTTAGCTTAATGTCAAGTGGCAGGTATTTCATGCATATTCAGGACTAGTTAGCTTAATGTCAAGTGGCAGGTATTTCATGCATATTCAGGACTAGTTAGCTTAATGTCAAGTGGCAGGTATTTCATGCATATTCAAGACTAATACAAATCAAACAAGTAGTACAAAGTAGTTTCAGAAGGTCAGGAAGTTTGGAAAGCAAAGAACTATGTTGCATGTCAAAATTAGGTCACCCAATGACCTGTCAATCAGTTTCTTAAAGATGATTTAGTGTAATTCTAAATGTTGAATGAAAATTAAGTAAAGTAAGTCATAGAGTGAGTAGATCTTTGTCATGGTTGAAGTAAGTTATAGAGTGAGTAGATCTTTGTCATAGTTGAAGTAAGTTATAGAGTGAGTAGATCTTTGTCATGGTTGAAGTAAGTCATAGAGTGAGTAGATCTGTGTCATGGTTGAAGTAAGTCATAGAGTGAGTAGATCTTTGCCATGGTTGAAGTAAGCCAAAGTGAGTAGATCTTTGTCATGGTTGAAGTAAATCATAGAGTGAGTAGATCTTTGTTATCGTTGAAGTTAGTCATATAGTGAATAGATGTTTGTCATGGGTGAAGTAAGTCATAGAGTGAGTAGATCTGTGTCATGGTTGAAGTAAGTCATAGAGTGAGTAGATCTTTGTCATGGTTGAAGTAAGTTATAGAGTGAGTAGATCTTTGTCATGGTCGAAGTAAGTCATAAATTGAGTAGATCTTTGTTATCGTTGAAGTTAGTCATATAGTGAATAGATGTTTGTCATGGTTGAAGTTAGTCATATAGTGAATAGATGTTTGTCATGGTTGAAGTTAGTCATATAGTGAATAGATGTTTGTCATGGGTGAAGTAAGTCATGGAGTGAGTAGATCTTTGTCATGGTCGAAGTAAGTCATAAATTGAGTAGATCTTTGTCATGGTTGAAGTAAGTCATAGAGTGAGTAGATCTTTGTCATGGTTGAAGTAAGTCATGGAGTGAGTAGATCTTTGTCATGGTTGAAGTAAGTCATGGAGTGAATAGATCTGTGTCATGGTCGAAGTAAGTCATAAATTGAGTAGATCTTTGTTATCGTTGAAGTTAGTCATATAGTGAATAGATGTTTGTCATGGTTGAAGAAAGTCATAGAGTGAGTAGATCTTTGTCATGGTTGAAGTAAGTGGTAGAGTGAGTAGATCTGTGTCATGGTTGAAGTAAGTCATAGAGTGAGTAGATCTTTGTCATGGTTGAAGTAAGTCATGGAGTGAATAGATCTGTGTCATGGTTGAAGTAAGTCATAGAGTGAGTAGATCTTTGTCATGGTTGAAGTAAGTCATAGAGTGAGTAGATCTTTGTTATCGTTGAAGTTAGTCATATAGTGAATAGATGTTTGTCATGGGTGAAGTAAGTCATAGAGTGAGTAGATCTTTGTCATGGTTGAAGTAAGTCATGGAGTGAATAGATATGTGTAATGGTTGAAGTAAGTCATAGAGTGAGTAGATCTTTGTCATGGTTGAAGTAAGTCATGGAGTGAATAGATATGTGTAATGGTTGAAGTAAGTCATAGAGTGAGTAGATCTGTGTCATGATTGAAGTAAGTCATAGAGTGAGTAGATCTTTGTCATGGTTGAAGTAAGTCATGGAGTGAATAGATATGTGTCATGGTTGAAGTAAGTCATAGAGTGAGTAGATCTGTGTCATGTATGAAGTAAGTCATGGAGTGAATAGATCTGTGTCATGGTTGAAGTAAGTCATAGAGTGAGTAGATCTTTGTCATGGTTGAAGTAAGTCATGGAGTGAAAAGATATGTGTAATGGTTGAAGTAAGTCATAGAGTGAGTAGATCTTTGTCATGGTTGAAGTAAGTCATGGAGTGAAAAGATATGTGTAATGGTTGAAGTAAGTCATAGAGTGAATAGATATGTGTCATGGTTGAAGTAAGTCATAGAGTGAGTAGATCTGTGTCATGGTTGAAGTAAGTCATAGAGTGAGTAGATATGTGTCATGGTTGAAGTAAGTCATAGAGTGAGTAGATCTTTGTCATGGTTGAAGTAAGTCATGGAGTGAATAGATCTGTGTCATGGTTGAAGTAAGTCATAGAGTGAGTAGATCTTTGTTATCGTTGAAGTTAGTCATATAGTGAATAGATGTTTGTCATGGGTGAAGTAAGTCATAGAGTGAGTAGATCTGTGTCATGGTTGAAGTAAGTCATAAAGTGAGTAGATCTTTGTCATGGTTGAAGTAAGTCATAGAGTGAGTAGATCTTTGTCATGGTTGAAGTAAGTGGTAGAGTGAGTAGATCTGTGTCATGGTTGAAGTAAGTCATAGAGTGAGTAGATCTGTGTCATGTATGAAGTAAGTCATGGAGTGAATAGATCTGTGTCATGGTTGAAGTAAGTCATAGAGTGAGTAGATCTTTGTCATGGTTGAAGTAAGTCATGGAGTGAATAGATATGTGTAATGGTTGAAGTAAGTCATAGAGTGAGTAGATATGTGTCATGGTTGAAGTAAGTCATAGAGTGAGTAGATCTTTGTCATGGTTGAAGTAAGTGGTAGAGTGAGTAGATCTGTGTCATGGTTGAAGTAAGTCATAGAGTGAGTAGATCTTTGTCATGGTTGAAGTAAGTCATGGAGGGAATAGATCTGTGTCATGGTTGAAGTAAGTCATAGAGTGAGTAGATCTTTGTCATGGTTGAAGTTAGTCATATAGTGAATAGATGTTTGTCATGGGTGAAGTAAGTCATAGAGTGAGTAGATCTGTGTCATGGTTGAAGTAAGTCATAGAGTGAGTAGATCTTTGTCATGGTTGAAGTAAGTTATAGAGTGAGTAGATCTTTGTCATGGTCGAAGTAAGTCATAAATTGAGTAGATATTTGTTATCGTTGAAGTTAGTCATATAGTGAATAGATGTTTGTCATGGGTGAAGTAAGTCATAGAGTGAGTAGATCTGTGTCATGGTTGAAGTAAGTCATAAAGTGAGTAGATCTTTGTCATGGTTGAAGAAAGTCATAGAGTGAGTAGATCTTTGTCATGGTTGAAGTAAGTGGTAGAGTGAGTAGATCTGTGTCATGGTTGAAGTAAGTCATAGAGTGAGTAGATCTTTGTCATGGTTGAAGTAAGTCATGGTGTGAATAGATCTGTGTCATGGTTGAAGTAAGTCATAGAGTGAGTAGATCTTTGTTATCGTTGAAGTTAGTCATATAGTGAATAGATGTTTGTCATGGGTGAAGTAAGTCATAGAGTGAGTAGATCTTTGTCATGGTTGAAGTAAGTCATGGAGTGAATAGATATGTGTAATGGTTGAAGTAAGTCATAGAGTGAGTAGATCTTTGTCATGGTTGAAGTAAGTCATGGAGTGAATAGATATGTGTAATGGTTGAAGTAAGTCATAGAGTGAGTAGATCTGTGTCATGGTTGAAGTAAGTCATAGAGTGAGTAGATCTTTGTCATGGTTGAAGTAAGTCATGGAGTGAATAGATATGTGTCATGGTTGAAGTAAGTCATAGAGTGAGTAGATCTGTGTCATGTATGAAGTAAGTCATGGAGTGAATAGATCTGTGTCATGGTTGAAGTAAGTCATAGAGTGAGTAGATCTTTGTCATGGTTGAAGTAAGTCATGGAGTGAATAGATATGTGTCATGGTTGAAGTAAGTCATAGAGTGAGTAGATCTGTGTCATGTATGAAGTAAGTCATGGAGTGAATAGATCTGTGTCATGGTTGAAGTAAGTCATAGAGTGAGTAGATCTGTGTCATGGTTGAAGTAAGTCATAGAGTGAGTAGATCTGTGTCATGGTTGAAGTAAGTCATAGAGTGAGTAGATCTTTGTCATGGTTGAAGTAAGTCATAGAGTGAGTAGATCTGTGTCATGTATGAAGTAAGTCATGGAGTGAATAGATCTGTGTCATGGTTGAAGTAAGTCATAGAGTGAGTAGATCTTTGTCATGGTTGAAGTAAGTCATGGAGTGAATAGATCTGTGTCATGGTTGAAGTAAGTCATAGAGTGAATAGATATGTGTCATGGTTGAAGTAAGTCATAGAGTGAGTAGATCTGTGTCATGGTTGAAGTAAGTCATAGAGTGAGTAGATCTTTGTCATGGTTGAAGTAAGTCATAGAGTGAATAGATATGTGTCATGGTTGAAGTAAGTCATGGAGTGAATAGATCTGTGTCATGGTTGAAGTAAGTCATAGAGTGAATAGATATGTGTAATGGTTGAAGTAAGTCATAGAGTGAATAGATATGTGTCATGGTTGAAGTAAGTCATAGAGTGAGTAGATCTTTGTCATGGTTGAAGTAAGTCATGGAGTGAATAGATCTGTGTCATGGTTGAAGTAAGTCATAGAGTGAGTAGATCTTTGTTATCGTTGAAGTTAGTCATATAGTGAATAGATGTTTGTCATGGGTGAAGTAAGTCATAGAGTGAGTAGATCTGTGTCATGGTTGAAGTAAGTCATAAAGTGAGTAGATCTTTGTCATGGTTGAAGTAAGTCATAGAGTGAGTAGATCTTTGTCATGGTTGAAGTAAGTGGTAGAGTGAGTAGATCTGTGTCATGGTTGAAGTAAGTCATAGAGTGAGTAGATCTTTGTCATGGTTGAAGTAAGTCATGGAGTGAATAGATCTGTGTCATGGTTGAAGTAAGTCATAGAGTGAGTAGATCTTTGTCATGGTTGAAGTTAGTCATATAGTGAATAGATGTTTGTCATGGGTGAAGTAAGTCATAGAGTGAGTAGATCTTTGTCATGGTTGAAGTAAGTCATGGAGTGAATAGATATCTGTAATGGTTCAAGTAAGTCATAGAGTGAGTAGATATGTGTCATGGTTGAAGTAAGTCATAGAGTGAGTAGATCTGTGTCATGTATGAAGTAAGTCATGGAGTGAATAGATCTGTGTCATGGTTGAAGAAAGTCATAGAGTGAGTAGATATGTGTCATGGTTGAAGTAAGTCATGGAGTGAATAGATCTGTGTCATGGTTGAAGTGAGTCATAGAGTGAGTAGATCTTTGTTATCGTTGAAGTTAGTCATAGAGTGAGTAGATCTATGTCATGGTTGAAGTAAGTCATGGAGTGAATAGATCTATGTCATGGTTGAAGTAAGTCATAGAGTGAGTAGATCTGTGTCATGGTTGAAGTAAGTCATGGAGTGAATAGATCTGTGCCATGGTTGAAGTAAGTCATAGAGTGAGTAGATCTGTGTCATGTATGAAGTAAGTCATAGAGTGAGTAGATCTGTGTCATGGTTGAGGTAAGTCATGGAGTGAATAGATCTGTGTCATGGTTGAAGTTAGTCATAGAGTGAGTAGATCTGTGTCATGGTTGAAGTAAGTCATAGAGTGAGTAGATCTTTGTCATGGTTGAAGTAAGTGGTAGAGTGAGTAGATCTTTGTCATGGTTGAAGTAAGTCATAGAGTGAGTAGATCTTTGTTATCGTTGAAGTTAGTTATAGAATGAGTAGATCTTTGTCATGGTTGAAGTAAGTGGTAGAGTGCTTGAATGGCTGTTCTGATTCTTGATGTCACTGTAAGGCAGACAGCTTAACTTATGTCTGAAGACAAGTTCAAGATTGGAAACAAGATGTTGTGACTTATATCTAATTCTATCATTACATTTATCTTACCTCCTATACATTTCTAGGAATATGATTGATTAAAAGAGTCCTTGTGGAAACCGTGTATATTTAAAATTAGGTTAGTTGGCAGACGGGGCTTATTTCATACACGGTTAGTAGTGGAGTTATGCCCCTTTTTATTCCATATAAGGTAATTAGGAGGCGGAGCTTATTTCATACACAGTTAGTAGTGGTATTACGTCCCTTTAGAAAAACAAAACAGAAATGAGGAAAAATCTTAAAGGTTTCAACAGACAAATAAAGTGAAATAAATTCACAAAACACATTCAAATTTAACAAGTTGTCATTGTTGGCATCTGTTTTTGTAGGATTAAAGGAAGTAGTTTCTTAATCAAGTTAATGCTAACTGTATTGAAGACTTGCTCATTTTGATAGATCACTAGTCTAAATTTTACACGTTAAGATAGTCGGTAAGATAAATTCATTACATAGTGTGCTAGTGACCTAATACAGTATATATGGAATAGGAATACTAAGCCCTATAACCGTCCGCAGTAAAATGTTAATGCAAAACATATGGGAGAAAAACTTCAACTGAGACGAATTACTACCTGACTCAACGATCACAGAATGGCTGAATATCAGAAAGGATATACAAGACGCCACAAAGACAGTTGTACCCCGACATTACTTTGATGAAAGTTCAGACACAAACAACGACAATGTTATACATGTATTCACAGACTCTAGTATAAAAGCCTACGGCGCATGCACCTACATTGTTGCAAACAGAAAAAGTTCTTTTCTTCTGAGTGACTACTTCTAAAAATGTTGAAATGTCCTCGTAATTTTGTTGAATTTCTTCAAATTTTTCAGGAGTTTCCTTACTACACCTTTGCGTGAAGCTCATATGGCTTTCATCTTCGTATCCATTTTCCCTTTTGGTTACGGTAGCATAATATCATGAAGTGAGTGATAGAAATAAAAGATGTCTTGACTATTTGATAAAATAGCGATATATATCGTAAATACCGCACACTCACCGTTTACTATGTACCACGCTTTATGTAACATCACATCTCCTTGATGTGTAACTAGGCTTTTCTAATACATCTATCTAATAGTCAAGACACCTTTCATTTCTATCACCCACTTTATGATATCATGATCCTGGTCACAGCACCATAATATCATATAGTGGGTGATAGAAATAAAAGACGTCTTGACTATTTGATAGATGTATTAGAAAAGCCTAGTAACACGTCAAGGAGACGTGACGTTACATAAAGCGTGGTACATAGTAAACGTCGAGTGTGCGGTATTTACAATAATGGGGTCAGTAAATTCCATATGGTAATTCGAGGTTAATTCACTCTCACCCCATATGGAATTTTCTGACCCCATATATACTGTATAAGGTCACTAGCACACTATGTAACTAATAATACACTGCACATACATGACAGTAAACCATGACAAAGATCTGGAAAGTCTTGCAGTACACATTATTCAATCTCAGCTCACACATTATCTATCTGTTTATACGTTAATCTAAAAACAATAAATGTTTATTTTTTTTCTTTATTCTTTATACTCATTTTAACAAACAATACAAACATGAGTAAACATTCATTTCAAACAACACATCATATTATTAACATCACATGAGAAACAGTTCTATAGTGATTACATCAGAACATTTACCTGATTGGTTGCATGATTTATCAAAACATTTATCTATTTCATTCAATTATAAATCAGAACATTTATCTGTTTTAGACTATGATTAATTTATTACCATTTCTGGTTCATCTATATTCAACAAAAAATAATAATAACATATATCTGCATTTTAAAAGAACTATATCTTATTTCTATTTCTATAAGTTTTTTTTAGTCTCTTATTTCAAAAAACGACATTAGACATAATGAAGCTCACAGAATTAGTAGTACATATAAGAAACATACAAAATATAGGCCCGTAGCCAGGAATTTCCAAGGAGGGTTTGTTGGACTCACAATCTCGACTTTAACAGTCACTATTTGAACAGAACATTGACTTTAACAGTGCTTATCTGTTTTCAAAGGGGGGGTCGTTCGAACCCCCTGAACCCCCTGGCTACGGGTATGAAATAGAAAACTCTTTTTCAAATTACTGCCTGAGTAATAGTAACTTAATGTTTCCATGACTACTGACTTGACCCAAATATTTATAACATCTGAAAACCTAAGTAAGAAATATAAATTGTTACATTCCAAACAATAAACAATGCATGGGAATATATAAAGTATAAATTATTATGGGAATGTACACTATCTAATCTACCATACATCTTACTGATATCTGTTCACAATAATATAATAACTATTTTCTGTATTTATTTCATTTCATTAATGAAAAAAATAATGAATATCATCATTACACCTGTAAGCACTATACGATAGATGTATTTGTACCCTGAATCAATTAACAAAATTGGTTCCTTATTTTCACTTTTAAGCTGACATTCTTTTCAATAACTGAATTGCTGAGCACACAAATAATTGATCTTTAACTAAGGTCACAATAGGATGCATGCATATTTGGGCTTATTTTGATAAAATTGAATCAAACTGACTGCTAATAGCAAAATGTTCAAAAATCCGCTCTCGAAAATGTTGGAAACAAACAAAAATATACTTTATGAATGAATGCCTCTTTAATTTATATTGATTAGATTTATATATTTATACTGGAGCAAACCTACATATGTCACTACCATAATAATAACACACTCTTCTGATTACAATGTTCAGTTTCTACCATAATATGCCCTCTTCTAATTAGAATGTTCAAATTCACTTTCAATATTGGCACTAACATGATATAAGTCTGTTATGTCTTGATTATTTCTGTGAACCAAGATAAAATAATTGATCAGATAGTTTGGCTAGATATCTGATTATTTCTTAGGAACAGGAATAAACACTGGATCCGATGTCGTATAAGCTTCCTTTGTAGTGTAAAGTCTGGCTTCAGCTTGAAATCTCTGTCCTCCTACGACCACTTCATAGTTGGCATCCTTGTCCATTATAAATTGGTTAATGTTTTTATGAATTATTCTGTTATCATTTTCATCATAGTCTCTCACAAAGCCCAGACAAATCATCTTCTCTAATGTAGGGCCATATGCACTGGAGGTAACAGTACCAGCAAACTTGCCGTTCCGATAGATTGGTTCACCACCCCATGGCCACACGTCCTCGTCTGTATCAAAGTCTTTTAACAGGAACTGAACGAACTTTTGACTAATTCCATTTTCTTTCTGTTTTACCAAGGCATCTCTCCCTATGAAATCACCTTTCTGAAATAAAAATCCAAAGTAGGTCACTTATAATAGTTCTTAAGATTTGTATTCTTGGAGGAAGGTTTTCTTGCTAAAGTCTCAATGGGGAAAGTGTATATTTTTTTTATTGTGGGGGGCTCTGTGGTTGTGTTTAAAAATTGCCACTTTTTAACAAACTTTAGTTTAAGGCTGAACTGATAATTGATTTTGAACAATTTTACAAATAAAGTCAACCCTATTCAATGTTCAAATAAAGTCAACCCTATCCAATGTTCAAATAAAGTCAACCCTTTCCAATGTTCAAAGAAAGTCAACCCTATCCAATGTTCAAAGAAAGTCAACCCTATCCAATGTTCAAATAAAGTCAACCCTATCCCATGTTCAAATAAAGTCAACCCTATCCAATGTTCAAAGAAAGTCAACCCTATCCCATGTTCAAATAAAGTCAACCCTATCCAATGTTCAAATAAAATCAACCCTATCCCATGTTCAAATAAAGTCAACCCTATCCCATGTTCAAATAAAGTCAACCCTATCCAATGTTCAAATAAAGTCAACCCTATCCCATGTTCAAATAAAGTCAACCCTATCCCATGTTCAAATAAAGTCAACCCTATCCCATGTTCAAATAAAGTCAACCCTATCCCATGTTCAAAGAAAGTCAACCCTATTCCATGTTCAAATAAAGTCAACCCTATCCAATGTTTAAAGAAAGTCAACCCTATCCAATGTTCAAAGTCAACCCTATCCCATGTTCAAAGAAAGTCAACCCTATCCCATGTTCAAAGAAAGTCAACCCTATCCCATGTTCAAATAAAGTCAACCCTATCCCATGTTCAAAGAAAGTCAACCCTATCCAATGTTCAAAGAAAGTCAACCCTATCCAATGTTCAAAGAAAGTCAACCCTATCCCATGTTCAAAGAAAGTCAACCCTATCCAATGTTCAAAGAAAGTCAACCCTATCCAATGTTCAAAGAAAGTCAACCCTATCCAATGTTTAAAGAAAGTCAAACCTATCCAATGTTCAAAGAAAGTCAACCCTATCCAATGTTCAAAGTCAACCCTATCCAATGTTCAAAGAAAGTCAACCCTATCCCATGTTCAAATAAAGTCAACCCTATCCAATGTTCAAATAAAGTCAACCCTATCCAATGTTCAAATAAAGTCAACCCTATCCAATGTTCAAAGAAAGTCAACCCTATCCCATGTTCAAATAAAGTCAACCCTATCCAATGTTCAAATAAAGTCAACCCTATCCCATGTTCAAATAAAGTCAACCCTATCCCATGTTCAAATAAAGTCAACCCTATCCCATGTTCAAATAAAGTCAACCCTATCCAATGTTCAAAGAAAGTCAACCCTATCCAATGTTCAAAGAAAGTCAACCCTATCCAATGTTCAAAGAAAGTCAACCCTATCCAATGTTTAAATAAAGTCAACCCTATCCAATGTTCAAAGTCAACCCTATCCAATGTTCAAAGAAATTCAACCCTATCCCATGTTCAAATAAAGTCAACCCTATCCCATGTTCAAATAAAGTCAACCCTATCCCATGTTCAAATAAAGTCAACCCTATCCAATGTTCAAAGAAAGTCAACCCTATCCAATGTTCAAAGAAAGTCAACCCTATCCAATGTTCAAAGAAAGTCAACCCTATCCAATGTTTAAATAAAGTCAACCCTATCCAATGTTCAAAGTCAACCCTATCCAATGTTCAAAGAAATTCAACCCTATCCCATGTTCAAATAAAGTCAACCCTATCCCATGTTCAAATAAAGTCAACCCTATCCCATGTTCAAATAAAGTCAACCCTATCCAATGTTCAAAGAAAGTCAACCCTATCCAATGTTCAAAGAAAGTCAACCCTATCCAATGTTTAAAGAAAGTCAACCCTATCCAATGTTCAAAGTCAACCCTATCCAATGTTCAAAGAAAGTCAACCCTATCCAATGTTCAAAGAAAGTCAACCCTATCCAATGTTTAAAGAAAGTCAACCCTATCCAATGTTCAAAGTCAACCCTATCCAATGTTCAAAGAAAGTCAACCCTATCCCATGTTCAAATAAAGTCAACCCTATCCAATGTTCAAATAAAGTCATAAAGTCAACCCTATCCAATGTTCAAAGAAAGTCAACCCTATCCAATGTTCAAATAAAGTCAACCCTATCCAATGTTCAAAGAAAGTCAACCCTATCCAATGTTCAAAGAAAGTTTATCCCATGTTCAAAGAAAGTTTAAGTTATTTGATGAGAGAATTTCTTGTCCTTACTATACATTATTTGACATATAAAAAAGAAGATGTGGTATGATTGCCAATGAGACAACTCTCCACAAGAGACCAAAATGACACAGAAATAAACAACTATAGGTCACCATACGGCCTTCAACAATGAGCAAAGCCCATACCGCATAGTCAGCTATAAAAGGCCCTGAAATGACAATGTAAAACAATTCAAAGGAGAAAACTAGCGGCCTCATTTATACAAAAAAATGAACGAAAAACAAATATGTAACACATAAACAAATGACAACCACTGAATTACGGGCTCCTGACTTGGGACAGGCACATACATACATAATGTGATGGGGTTAAAGTGTGACCCATTAAACATGTTAGCGGGATCCCAACCCTCCCCTAACCTGGGACAGTGGTATAACAGTACAACATAAGAACGAACTATAAAAATCAATTGAATATCCATTATTTAAAATTTATTGCCCAATCTACATCTATCCCCCACTGTTACTCCCTTTCATTTAACTTTACTCTAAAATCTCTTCCACATTCAAAAAGGATCTGAAGAGAGATCTTGTCCCCAGAAAGAGCTCCCCGTCCCATTCTGTAACCCTATCACAAGCCCCTTACTATAGGTACTTACATTTAACTTTACTCTGAAATCTCTGCCACATTCAAAAGGTGTATCATCTGTAGAGAGATCTTGTCCCCAGAAAGCAAAGAACTTCTCAATCCTTAACTTCCTCATTGCATAATACCCAGCATTCCTTATTCCATAGTCCTTTCCTGCCTTCATAAGTGTGTCGTATACATGTAAGGAATACTGAAAGATAAAAAGATCTTGTCTTATTGATCCATACTAGAGCCCAAAAGGCAATGTCTATATTAGAAATAAAATACTGTAGTCATTTATACTTACCATGCTCAATATTGAAGTGTAGGAAAGCACTATGTCTGTTATATAAGAAGACATTCTATAGTCCTTTGGCTCATGGGCAAATAAGGAATGTTCACTTCAGGTTTCTTATGCCTAAACTTTAATACTAACTCTGAAGGTATCGGTATGCATAAAACACATTTGTATCATATTTTTTAACTTGATATCATAAAAAAAAGTTTAAATGATATTTTTAGTGTTTTGCAACGTCTTGAAACAGAAATATTTCTCAGCCTTTACGAGTACGACTTTCAATATTATCACTGTTTCATTTCCATTGACCAATCATCAGAATGCAGACCATTTAAGAACAAGATAAGTTAAACATTCTAATTCATTCTTCCCAGCTACTTAATATTTGCTAGATAAAATGAATTTTAATAGCATATATATAAGATTAAGAATTGGACAAGAAATCAGAAATTACATCTGACAATGTTGACAAAACATCCTTCGTGAATGTGAAGTTACGTCTGAATTTCTGTAACTTATCATATAGTATAGAAAGTCAATGTTCACTGTTAGTTTCTTAGTTTAATCAAAGAATTAAAACCATTTAATAACAGTGTTATGGACTTTCTGTTTCTGTATTGGACCTGCTATCAGCTGTATATTCTCAGATCCAATACAGTTAACCTGTAATCTATAACAGGGAGAATACAGTAACAGCCAGTTCATAACACTATAATAATCTAGCAGTATAACATGGGTGTTGATGTCTTTAAATCACGTGTGTGGTCTTAGGTCCTTAATGTGTTACCTCTGAAGGGACATAAAGAACAAAGCCGTCTTCACCTGCATGTGTTAACCTCATAGCTATAATACCTCCCGCGTAGCCAACATCTATAACCTGTGGAATATACATTGATAGCCATATTAGAAGTGTATGTAAATAAAATTCGTAGGTCAACACAATTATTCCTGTAAATTACATAAAAATATCTGGAAGAATTAATGAAAGTTTGAACATGCCAATTGGTATCAATAATAGAAGTTATTTCATATCTGTTAAAAATTAGCTTCTCTTCTTGGATAACTAGAGGCTCTAAAGAGCCTGTGTCGCTCACCCTGGTATATGTGAATTAAACAAAGGAAGCAGACAGTTCATGACAAAATTGTGTGCAGGTGATTGTGATGTGTTTGTACATCTTACTTTACTGAACATTCTTGCTGCTTACAATTATCTCTATCTATAATGAACTTGTCCGTGTAGTTTCAGTGGAAAATGTTAGTAAAAATTTACAAATTTTATGAAAATTGTTAAAAATTGATTATAAAGGATAATAACTTCTTAGGGGGTCAATTGACCATTTTGACTTATTTTTAAGTCTTAAATTGCTGCACATTATTGCTGTTTACAGTTTATCTCTATCTATAATAATATTCAAGATAACAACCCAAAACAGCAAAATTTCCTTAAAATTACCAATTTAGGGGCAGCACCCTAACAACGAGTTGTCCCATTCATCTTAAAATTTCAGGGCAGATAGATCTTGACCAGATAAACAATCTCACCCTTTGTCAGACTTGCTCTAAATGCTTTGGTTTTTGATTTGGATGGAGAGTTGTCTCATTGGCACTCACACCACATCTTCCTATATCTAAATATTGACTATAAAGAGCAATAACTCCTAAAGGGGTCAACTGACCATTTTGGTCATGTTGACTTAATTGTAAATCTTACTTTGCTGAACATTATTGCTGTTTACAGTTTATCTCCATCTATTATAATATTCAACATCACCAAAAACAGTAAAATTTCCTTAAAATTACCAATTTCGGGGCAGCAACTCAACAATGGATATTCTGATTCATCTGAAAATTTTAGGGCAGATAGATCTTGACCTGATAAACAATTTTACCCCAGTCAGATTTGCTCTAAATGCTTTGGTTTTTGAGTTATAAGCCAAAAACTGCATTTTACCCCTATGTTCTATTTTTAGCCATGGCGGCCATCTGGATTGGTTGGCTGGGTCAAAAAACACAATTTTTAAACTAGATACATCAATGATGATTGTGGCCAGGTTTGGATTAATTTGGCACGGTAGTTTCAGAGGAGAAGATTTTTGTAAAAGATCATGGATATTTACGAAAAATGGTTAAATATTGACTATAAAGAGCAATAACTCCTAAAGGGGTCAACTGACCATTTTGGTCATGTTGACTTAATTGTAAATCTTACTTTGCTGAACATTATTGCTGTTTACAGTTTATCTCCATCTATTATAATATTCAACATCACCAAAAACAGTAAAATTTCCTTAAAATTACCAATTTCGGGGCAGCAACTCAACAATGGATATTCTGATTCATCTGAAAATTTTAGGGCAGATAGATCTTGACCTGATAAACAATGATACCCATGTCAGATTTGCTCTAAATGCTTTGGTTTTTGAGTTATAAGCCAAAAACTGCATTTTACCCCTATGTTCTATTTTTAGCCATGGCGGCCATCTTGGTTGGTTGGCTGGGTCAAAAAACACAATTTTTAAACTAGATACATCAATGATGATTGTGGCCAGGTTTGGATTAATTTGGCACGGTAGTTTCAGAGGAGAAGATTTTTGTAAAAGATCATGGATATTTACGAAAAATGGTTAAAAATTGACTATAAAGAGCAATAACTCCTAAAGGGGTCAACTGACCATTTTGGTCATGTTGACTTAATTGTAAATCTTACTTTGCTGAACATTATTGCTGTTTACAGTTTATCTCCATCTATAATAATATTCAAGATAACCAAAAACAGTAAAATTTCCTTAAAATTACCAATTTAAGGGCAGCAACTCAACAATGGATATTCTGATTCATCTGTAAATTTCAGGGCAGATAGATCTTGACCTGATAAACAATAATACCCATGTCAGATTTGCTCTAAATGCTTTGGTTTTTGAGTAATTAGCCAAAAACTGCATTTTACCCCCATGTTCTATTTTTAGCCATGGCGGCCATCTTGGATGGTTGGCCGGGTAATTAAACACAAACTTTAAACCAGATACATCAATAATGATTGTGGCCAAGTTTGGTTTAATTTGGCCCAGTAGTTTCAGAGGAGAAGATTTTTGTAAAAGTTGACGACGACGGACGCAGGACGACGACGACGGACAACGGACGACAAGTGATGGGAAAAGCTCACTTGGCCTTTTAGGCCAGGGAAGCTAAAAAGGGGCCACATGTCATTCTTTATTTTTCAGTAATAAATTCAAGTAATTAACAGAATAAAACGGTCTACAAAACAGTCATTAACAATTTTTTACATGTTAATGACTGGTGTGGCATGGTTTCTCTGTTAATGACTGGTGTGGCATGGTTTCTATCTATGAGAAATTGTAAAAACATGGTTCCATTAATGAAATAAACATAAAAGTTATTGAAGAACTGGTCATTATCGTAATACATAGACTGCCCACAGGACAGTGGTATTGACTAAGACAGTGATAATGACTGAGCCGTACTTTTATTTTACTATTATATGACCAAAAATTTTCTGCCTTCTCATGGTCTTAAAGCATAGGAAATCCTAATTGATAAAATAAATCCAAGAGGTTTATATGAGAGTTGGAACAGCGCCCTTGTACCTAATTACAGATTTTCAAAGGCAACGTCAATGATGTATGTTCAGGAGGTCAAGTAAATGAATTTTCTCTTCTTTTTCAGTGTATTTTTATCTTTTCTTCATTTTTTTTTGTTTGCCCTTGGCCTTGCTGAATACTATATCTCTAGGGTTGATAAATCATTTTTTTATATAGCAATATAATATTTCCCACAGAAAGTAACCAAAAGTTAGCGTGCCTTATCAAAAGTCAATAATTGTATAATGTCTCAATGCTTTGTAACTGGATATACAATTTTTTACCAATACTTTGATAACTTTTGTTCAAAACTGAATGTTGCGTTCTAGATAATGTTTTTGTTGTGGAGCTCGCAGGATTGTTTTTTTATTGCTTTCAAGACTTACTCCATATCTCCCACTATTTATTACCAATGAGATTAAACCTTTAGTAAGTTTAGGACTAATGTGATTAACTGATGTGTATGTCTGGGACCAATGAGATTCAAGCCTTTGCAAAATTTACAATTAACCACCAAAAACACTGTTTTATTTTATAAAGGGTCAATTAAAAAATATACCTGACATGTCATGGGTTTAAAGTCATTGAGAGTCATTGACGTATCTGTGACATCTGCCAACAGCTGTTGAGCATGTGGACCAACCACATTTAACCCTGAGAATGCTGACGTAAGGTCAGATATCATCACAGATCCATCTAGTGGACAATGTTTCCTTAACCAGGCTAATGATCTGGTCTGCTGTGAGGTAGGTGCGATCATGAAGAACCTGTAATTAAGATAAATCACATTTTATTCTGATTTGCTTTGGTTGATCCAGTTCTAGCTTTTTATAGCCAACTATACAATGTAGGTTTTTCTCATTGTTGAAGGTCACACCTCCTTATTTGTTATTCATCAGATTTACAACAGCTAGAAAGTTTCCTACACTCAGGGGCGGATCCAGGATTTCCAGTTAGGGGGGGCGCAAAGTTATTATTTTCGCCGAGTGGAGCGAGGCGAAAAAATGTTGGAGGTAAAGTTATTGAAATATTTTTCTAAAGAGGGTGCAATGTAGATATCTCGAATTATTGTGTGGTAAAACAAGAGAGAAATAAGTTTCAAGCTGATACCGCATAAATCCTCCCCTAACAAAAACTAACAATCGCCATATTTAACAAGAAATCTTTTAGGTTCTATTCATTGAGACTACCCCCATATATTTCACAGCAAACTGGACTGAAGACAATAAGGATAGAGACAGAATTCAGTCCGGAATACAGAAGCTGACTCCATATAAAAAATATAGCGATGGTATGTCAATGGTTGCTGGGAAAACTTGTGTTGCATTAATATTAATCAATCGAATTTCTTCAGGGGGGAAACAATAACGATTTTATTAGATTTGTATACGTCCTATTGGTTTCTCCGTACCAAATATCAAGTGACTGACTGGCTGATGGACGGACAGAGGTAAAACAATATGTCCCTGGTCCAAGAAGAACTTCAGAGTAGTGATGGCAAGGTATCCTACAAATTGGGAAAATTTACAACAATATCCTAAAACCCACTAAGAAATTCATTTTGCATATATATGAGTTTATGAAGCTACAGTTATAAAGCTGCAGCCCTAAAAAAAGAAGCTGAAGATTATGTGAACATTTTATTTTGATTCTGTTTTCCTATGCAAACCAATCTACAACCAAGACACCAGCACTTGTTGTAAAATTGTCTATATAGCAATATCGGGTAATATCTTAACTAAATTAAACCTTGAAAGACAAGATGCGGGTAGTTGTAACATTAAGAAATACAGGAACACCACAAAAAACTGTAGTTTTGCACATCGTCAATGTGTCTACATAAGACTCATCAGTGATGCTCAGATCAAAATAGTTATAAAGCCAAACATTATATTTGTCGACTCATAAAACGCAACTCCGCGTTTGATACCTTCCACTGAAGTATACAATATTTATAGACTTAAATAAATCGTAGGTAAGTTGATTTGTAATCACGCTTATACTGTTAAACTGACTGTTTTATATACTTTGAATGTTAAAAAGATGGAATGGTCTCGTGTGATACTTAAAAAAGTTGAAGGCAACCATTGCTTTGCAAATTTTAGGGGGGGCGCACGCCCGCCACGCCCCCGCCTAAATCCACCCCTGACACTGTTTCTAAATATTTTTTGCTTCTTTGCATAATCGTTTGTAATTTAATATTTTAATGCAATAAGTTAAGATGACTTTCATCAGTCGTAGCTATATATTTTGAAGGGTAGAATCTAATATCTACAGGTCTGGAACTAATGTAAGCTGTCAATTTGAAATTGTTGAGTATGTCATTTTTTATAAAAATAAATCAAAAGTCATCTTTTTATATAGACAATACATACCTATTATCTGTCAGTGGTACAACAGAAGTCATTTTCGTATCCTCGACAATTATTCTGCATTCCTTATGACAATACATACCTATTATCTTGTCAGTGGTACAATAGAACAGTCATTTTCGTATCCACTACAATTATTCTGCATGCCTTATGACAATACATACCTATTATCTGTCAGTGGTACAATAGAACAGTCATTTTCGTATCCTCCACAATTATTCTGCATTCCTTATGACAATACATACCTATTATCTGTCAGTGGTACAATAGAACAGTCATTTTCGTATCCTCCACAATTATTCTGCATTCCTTATGACAATACATACCTATTATCTGTCAGTGGTACAATAGAACAGTCATTTTCGTATCCACTACAATTATTCTGCATGCCTTATGACAATACATACCTATTATCTGTCAGTGGTACAATAGAACAGTCATTTTCGTATCCACCACAATTATTCTGCATTCCTTATGACAATACATACCTATTATCTGTCAGTGGTACAATAGAACAGTCATTTTCGTATCCTCCACGATTATTCTGCATGCCTGTATGTATAACTGTTCCGATAGGTTGATTTATGTCGTTTGAACTTAAATACTGCAATAAATCTAATGCTTCTGATCCCTGAGACTGTAAGTAAATTAATTTTATATTAACTAATACAGCTTATCAAAGTTTAGTGTAGATATAAGTTTAACAAATTATATCAAACTTTTAACCTCTTATCTTATTTAGATCTGCAAGATATTACTATTCAAACATCAAAATTTCAAGAAACAAAAAAAGCAAAGAAATACTAAATAATTTAATGAACAAGGTACTACTGAAACAAGTCAATGATTTTCTAACTGTCACCTTCAGCTAAGTTCCCTTTGTTTTTAATACAAATTTTATGAACCTCCCCTTTTATAACTACTGCATGTGTTTCTACATCATGTACATACTTCAGTTCTATCTGTTTAATATCATTACACTAGGATGCTAGGCCAAATGTAACATTCATTCAATTCTCTATCAGTAAGACAGAAGTCAACAATTTTAAGTTACCCAAAGTAATTTCTTTGTTTTAATTTTATTTTCAATAGTTATTTCCACAATCCTCTACTCCATTTCTTGAATTTGACCTACCAAATTTTACTGATCAGATTGTACATGCATGTGCAACATGATGGGTACTACATGTGGAGCAGGATCTGCTTACCCCTCTGGAGCACTTGAAATTGTCTCTAGTTTTTGATGGGGTTCATTTTGCAGTCTTAAGTTTTCTATGTTTGGTTTTGTATACTTTTGTTTGACTTCCCTCTTTTTTTCAGTTTATGTCACGAAGTCATCAGTTTATTTTGGACTTATTAGAGTATGATTGTCCCTTTAGTAACCCATTTAGAATTATAAATTTCAAGGTTTTATCCTGATTTACAAAACATCAAGCTTTTACCTAGTTCAACTGTAAAAACTAGCAGTCATATGGAACAAAGAAAAGATTGATTAATTGTTATTTTAATACCATTTTCAGCACAATTGGATATATATTTTATAACTTTTATGTTTGTGAGATACATGTATAGCTTTTTGTTGGTGCTGTGGCAGCATAAAGCAACCATGAATCAATCAATAATAATTCAAATGAAGTGATGACCAAATTTTAAGTGGATCAGATTTCACAGTAGAAATTAACTTACCATTATTTCAAACTTTGAGAACGATGACATATCAATCAAGCTGACCCTTTCTTTACATGACCAATACTCATTCTTCACATGCTCATGCCAGATAGGTTTACCAAATGTACCCTTCTGTATGCCCCATTGTTCTTCACCTGAAAAGAAACCAATGTACTGAAATACTGAAACAAACCATAAAATGTCATATCGGTTCACCAAATCCATTATAATCCTAGACTTTTCCAGATCTAAAAATAAAGAACTGAAATACTGACATGACAGATTGATTAACCAAATGTACCTTTCTGTATTCGCTATTTCTCTTCACCTGATAAATGATTAGAGTACTGAAATACTAAAACAAACCATATCACGTCAATCCGTCATAATCCTATACTTTCCTGATCTGAACATTAATCAGAGTACTGAAATACTAGCATATTAAGCCTTTATATTCTAGGCAGGTTCCATGGGAAACATTCAAACATCCAATAACTTTAATAAAGTGACATTCTAGAAAAATTCCTCATATGTTATGATATATACCCATTTCTGTCTATTAATAGCTTAAAAAATAATCAAATTACAGACATCAATTCAAAATCAAAGGACAAATTGAAAAGCATTGAACTACAACTTCATTAGAAACTAGCTTGACCCAAAATTTTAACCTGATGCTGGAGAGACAGACGGACAGATGGATAAAGAGACAGACAGAAAGATGAATGAACAAGGGGATGCACACAGACCTAAAAACATAATGCCCCTAGGTGGGGTGTCATGTTTCCGGAAATGAAACGGAGTTCACGTCTTTTTTTATCTACTTGTTATATACACTTATTCTTATATCCGGCATGTTTTGAAAATTTGTTCAAGCAAAATTTTGTACAATTTCTCATGAAATTTGTAACTTCACAACACCAAAGCGTAAGTTAACATGTAGCATATTTTTCTTTATATATGTATAAACCTTTTCTGACAAGTATACTATTTTTAATTCATCCTAAACAGTTGACAAACATTCTTTTTGGTCTTTTTACATGAACTGTTTATCATACTTTTTTTTTACATTAATTCTTAAATCCAGCGTGCTGATTTGTATTTCCTTTGCTTTGTTTAAGATGTTTTGTCTTATAAAGTATTTAATTGCGGTTTTTGTTATTGTAAATTTCTCACTTCCATTCGTGAAAAAGGCAACTATTTTCTACTGTAAACCTACAAGAACGTGTGCTACTGTTTTATATTGTAACTGAATTATTTTATTACATCTATTATGAACTTTGAATTTGCTTAGACTATTATGACAATCAATGTATGACACAAGTTGAATATTGAACATTTCATTTAACAAAAAGAAAGAAAGATGATTTAAAAACAAATATTGTGTTTTTAGTATTGATACTTTGTTGTGTACTGTTATGCTAAATTTTTGTAATGCTAAGTAATTGCTTATTAGTAAGAATTGCTTATTTTGTATTTTTCAGTTTTTCACCCTCTCCAGAGGTTTGTTTATCAAGTAAAGAATTTGAAGTCTTATTAGTCTTTCTTGTGAGCCATAACATGGAGCATAACAATGACATGCGAGACAGGTTAACTTTATGTGTCTTTCTGTATTTTAATCTGTTTCAAACATGAAAAAATTCTGAAAAACTTTTAATTACATACAAAAGCAGTAACATTCCTTGAAGGGCTATTAACCTTACTGAATGCCCAGCAGTTCCTGCCTTAAAACAAATATACTCACAATTTAAATCCCACCAAACCATAGAACATTTCATTAACAAAACTTTTCCTAACTCCCTAAACAAAACATGCTCTATCAGCTTTCAGTCATTAATCTAGACTATAACCAGGGGTGGAATCATCAATTTTTTTCACTAGCTCAAGGACAAGTACTATTAAAAAATCTACTTCCCAAGAAATAAATTGTCCATAATAGTTGTGCTATTATAGAAATTTGTTATATTTATTGTACAGAACATTTGGGACTAGCCATTTGAGTCTGGCATTTCCACACCCCTGATTACCATTGATTAACCAACCTTAGTCCCAAGCCCTTAATCATTTACATAGCTTTAAACTTTCCAGATGACAACAACGCCACTTACTATCAGCGGTATCATTTAAATACATGGGTCTCTCATTAACCCTAGCCCCAGCCCTTAACCATTCTCCTAGCCTAAACTTTCTACTTACTATCAGCAGTATCATTGAAATACATGGGTCTCTCATTAACCCTAGCCCCCAGTCCCTAACCATTCTCCTAGCCTAAACTTTCTACTTACTATCAGCAGTATCATTGAAATACATGGGTCTCTCATTAACCCTAGCCCCCAGTCCCTAACCATTCTCCTAGCCTAAACTTTTCTACTTACTATCAGCAGTATCATTGAAATACATGGGTCTCTCATTAACCCTAGCCCCCAGTCCCTAACCATTCTCCTAGCCTAAACTTTTCTACTTACTATCAGCAGTATCATTGAAATACATGAGTCTCTCATTAACCCTAGCCCACAGTCCCTAACCATTCTCCTAGCCTAAACTTTCTACTTACTATCAGCAGTATCATTGAAATACATGGGTCTCTCATAAGCATTTGTTTCACCAAAGCAGGCCCCCTCAGCCTTCAGTCGGGTATAGAGTGGTGAGGTACGAAAGTTACGTCCTGTTTTCCATTGCTGTCCTGGATATTTCATCCTATACATGCCTGTAAAATAGAATCCCATTTATTTCTCATTTACATCCCATTCAATTCACATTTACTAGTACATTTTGTTAAAGACAAAAATTAATATTATAAAGTAAAATAACTACAATGTACTGATAGCATAGCTTTGTGAGGGCAAAATTGTGATGTTTTGTGAAATGCAACAGATAAGATTCAAAATGATTCTCTTGGCCATAAATTGTAAATGCCTAATCAAAGTTGTAGTAAGAATTTTGGATTTTGGGAAAAGAAACCTAAATCAGAAAATTTTAAATATCAAGTTCCCAATAGATCCATATCTTCTAACTTTTGTATATTCTCCTGCAAAACTTACTCATAACAAATATTTTCCCTTACCTGACCACACATAAAGATAGACAAATGGATTCCTACCCTCCTGAACTTGGTAAGTGTGAGGTAGACAAACAAATGGATTCCTACCCTCCTGAACTTGGTAAGTGTGAGGTAGACAAACAAATGGATTCCAACCCTCCTGAACTTGGTAAGTGTGAGATGGACAAACATATGGATTCCTACCCTCCTGAACTTGGTAAGTGTGAGGTAGACAAACAAATGGATTCCAACCCTCCTGAACTTAGTAAGTGTGAGATATAAACATTTATTATCTCCCCTTCTGTACAAACCTAATGATTCTTTTACTCTCTCCCTGAGGAACCGTCTGTTGTTATGGAATGGTACGAATCGTAGGATGTCATGAGCTTCTAGATTAATGCTTGGCTCTCCATCAATGATCCAGCCTGCAATTTGTTTGCCTACTCCACCAGATGCTACAACACCTGTGGAGGACATCCCTGCTGCCACAAAGTATTTACCTATCTGGAATTACAAGGATAGACAAATATTAACTACAACACCTGTGGAGTACATCCCTGCTGCCACAAAGTATTTACCTATCTGGAATTACAAGGATAGACAAATATTAACTACAACACCTGTGGAGGACATCCCAGCTGCCACAAAGTATTTACCTATCTGGAATTACAAGGATAGACAAATATTAACTACAACACCTGTGGAGGACATCCCTGCTGCCACAAAGTATTTACCTATCTGCAATTACAAGGATAGACAAACTGGATTCTAATGAATAGGTTTCTGAAATAACATTCATGTGACTTCAAACATGGCAAAGAGTTTACCAAAAGGAGTTTCCCTATTTTGAATAAAATAAATAGAAAATTTTCATAAGGATTTATATAAAAAGGTTTCTAAAATGACATATGTCCATAATGGCTACAAAGTAATATACATGTTTATGAGACAATAACTCAACACAAAATTTCCTTAATTATCTGCGATATTTTTTGAATTATAATGTTCCATTATTTGCTAGTATGTACTACGGTTTTAAGTATCAGTCTTGTTTTTTTCCATGGATACATACCTCAGCAGATTCCCCAAGAATCCAGCTCCCATCAGGAGTAAAACTTTCTGGTCCATTGACAAGCTGACTGACTTCACCTGTTTCAATGGATACATACCTCAACAGATTCCCCAAGAATCCAGCTCCCATCAGGAGTAAAACTTTCTGGTCCATTGACAAACTGTCGTACTTCAGCTGTTGCCATGGATACATACCTCAGCAGATTCCCCAAGAATCCAGCTCCCGTCAGGAGTAAAACTTTCTGGTCCATTGACAAACTGACGTACTTCAGCTGTTTCCATGGATAAATACCTCTGCAGATTCCCAAAGAATCCAGCTCCCATCAGGAGTAAAACTTGCTGGTCCATTGACAAACTGACAGACTTCTCCTGTTTCCATGGATACATACCTCAGCAGATTCCCCAAGAATCCAGCTCCCATCAGGAGTAAAACTTTCTGGTCCATTGACAAACTGACGTACTTCAGCTGTTTCCATGGATACATACCTCTGCAGATTCCCCAAGAATCCAGCTCCCATCAGGAGTAAAACTTTCTGGTCCATTGACAAACTGACATACTTCAGCTGTTTCCATGGATACATACCTCTGCAGATTCCCCAAGAATCCAGCTCCCATCAGGAGTAAAACTTTCTGGTCCATTGACAAACTGACGTACTTCAGCTGTTTCCACTGCAGGCATACGATGCAGAATAGCATCAAGTAATATTTCTAAAAACAGAAAAAAAATTGAAAGCATTCACATAATACATGTTATAGTAAATGACATCATATCCACACATCTATGTTTAACTTTACTTTCTGTGTCTGAGGCATACCATTTTCCTTGAGAGCAGAGTATTCAAATCAACTAGAAATTCAATCCAAGAGCAGGACTGTATTATGTGATATAGGTTTTATACATTGTGGAAGGTTTACATTGTGATATAGGTTTTATACATTGTGGAAGGTTTTCATTGTGGTATAGGTTTTATACATTGTGGAAGGTTTTCATTGTGATATAGGTTTTATACATTGTTGATATAGGTTTTATACATTGTGGAAGGTTTTCATTGTGATATAGGTTTTATACATTGTGGAAGGTTTTATACATTGTGGGAGGTTTTCATTGTGGTATAGGTTTTATACATTGTGGAAGGTTTTCATTGTGATATAGGTTTTATACATTGTGGAAGGTTTTCATTGTGATATAGGTTTTATACATTGTGGAAGGTTTTTATTGTGGTATAGGTTTTATACATTGTGGAAGGTTTTCATTGTGATATAGGTTTTATACATTGTGGAAGGTTTTCATTGTGATATAGGTTTTATACATTGTGGAAGGTTTTCATTGTGGTATAGGTTTTATACATTGTGGAAGGTTTTATACATTGTGGTATAGGTTTTATACATTGTGGAAGGTTTTCATTGTGATATAGGTTTTATACATTGTGGAAGGTTTTCATTGTGATATAGGTTTTATACATTGTGGAAGGTTTTCATTGTGATATAGGTTTTATACATTGTGGAAGGTTTTCATTGTGATATAGGTTTTATACATTGTGGAAGGTTTTCATTGTGATATAGGTTTTATACATTGTGGAAGGTTTTCATTGTGGTATAGGTTTTATACATTGTGGAAGGTTTCCATTGTGATATAGGTTTTATACATTGTGGAAGGTTTTCATTGTGATATAGGTTTTATACATTGTGGAAGGTTTTCATTGTGATATAGGTTTTATACATTGTGGAAGGTTTTCATTGTGGTATAGGTTTTATACATTGTGGAAGGTTTTCATTGTGATATAGGTTTTATACAT
This sequence comes from Mytilus trossulus, assembly GCF_036588685.1. Classification (NCBI taxonomy): domain Eukaryota; kingdom Metazoa; phylum Mollusca; class Bivalvia; order Mytilida; family Mytilidae; genus Mytilus; species Mytilus trossulus. The sequence continues at coordinate 91,031,907 of NC_086378.1, forward strand.
TGTGGAAGGTTTTCATTGTGATATAGGTTTTATACATTGTGGAAGGTTTTCATTGTGGTATAGGTTTTATACATTGTGGAAGGTTTTCATTGTGATATAGGTTTTATACATTGTGGAAGGTTTTCATTGTGATATAGGTTTTATACATTGTGGAAGGTTTTCATTGTGGAAGGTTTTCATTGTGGTATAGGTTTTATACATTGTGGAAGGTTTTCATTGTGGTATAGGTTTTATACATTGTGGAAGGTTTTCATTGTGGTATAGGTTTTATACATTGTGGAAGGTTTTCATTGTGGTATAGGTTTTATACATTGTGGAAGGTTTTCATTGTGATATAGGTTTTATACATTGTGGAAGGTTTTCATTGTGATATAGGTTTTATACATTGTGGAAGGTTTTCATTGTGATATAGGTTTTATACATTGTGGAAGGTTTTCATTGTGATATAGGTTTTATACATTGTGGAAGGTTTTCATTGTGATATAGGTTTTATACATTGTGGAAGGTTTTCATTGTGATATAGGTTTTATACATTGTGGAAGGTTTTCATTGTGATATAGGTTTTATACATTGTGGAAGGTTTTCATTGTGATATAGGTTTTATACATTGTGGAAGGTTTTCATTGTGATATAGGTTTTATACATTGTGGAAGGTTTTCATTGTGGTATAGGTTTTATACATTGTGGAAGGTTTTCATTGTGATATAGGTTTTATACATTGTTGATATAGGTTTTATACATTGTGGAAGGTTTTCATTGTGATATAGGTTTTATACATTGTGGAAGGTTTTATACATTGTGGGAGGTTTTCATTGTGGTATAGGTTTTATACATTGTGGAAGGTTTTCATTGTGGTATAGGTTTTATACATTGTGGAAGGTTTTCATTGTGATATAGGTTTTATACATTGTGGAAGGTTTTCATTGTGGTATAGGTTTTATACATTGTGGAAGGTTTTCATTGTGATATAGGTTTTATACATTGTGGAAGGTTTTCATTGTGATATAGGTTTTATACATTGTGGAAGGTTTTCATTGTGATATAGGTTTTATACATTGTGGAAGGTTTTCATTGTGATATAGGTTTTATACATTGTGGAAGGTTTTCATTGTGATATAGGTTTTATACATTGTGGAAGGTTTTCATTGTGATATAGGTTTTATACATTGTGGAAGGTTTTCATTGTGATATAGGTTTTATACATTGTGGAAGGTTTTCATTGTGATATAGGTTTTATACATTGTGGAAGGTTTTCATTGTGATATAGGTTTTATACATTGTGGAAGGTTTTCATTGTGGTATAGGTTTTATACATTGTGGAAGGTTTCCATTGTGATATAGGTTTTATACATTGTGGAAGGTTTTCATTGTGATATAGGTTTTATACATTGTGGAAGGTTTTCATTGTGATATAGGTTTTATACATTGTGGAAGGTTTTCATTGTGGTATAGGTTTTATACATTGTGGAAGGTTTTCATTGTGATATAGGTTTTATACATTGTGGAAGGTTTTCATTGTGATATAGGTTTTATACATTGTGGAAGGTTTTCATTGTGATATAGGTTTTATACATTGTGGAAGGTTTTCATTGTGATATAGGTTTTATACATTGTGGAAGGTTTTCATTGTGATATAGGTTTTATACATTGTGGAAGGTTTTCATTGTGATATAGGTTTTATACATTGTGGAAGGTTTTCATTGTGATATAGGTTTTATACATTGTGGAAGGTTTTCATTGTGGTATAGGTTTTATACATTGTGGAAGGTTTTCATTGTGATATAGGTTTTATACATTGTGGAAGGTTTTCATTGTGATATAGGTTTTATACATTGTGGAAGGTTTTCATTGTGGAAGGTTTTCATTGTGGTATAGGTTTTATACATTGTGGAAGGTTTTCATTGTGGTATAGGTTTTATACATTGTGGAAGGTTTTCATTGTGGTATAGGTTTTATACATTGTGGAAGGTTTTCATTGTGGTATAGGTTTTATACATTGTGGAAGGTTTTCATTGTGATATAGGTTTTATACATTGTGGAAGGTTTTCATTGTGATATAGGTTTTATACATTGTGGAAGGTTTTCATTGTGATATAGGTTTTATACATTGTGGAAGGTTTTCATTGTGATATAGGTTTTATACATTGTGGAAGGTTTTCATTGTGATATAGGTTTTATACATTGTGGAAGGTTTTCATTGTGATATAGGTTTTATACATTGTGGAAGGTTTTCATTGTGATATAGGTTTTATACATTGTGGAAGGTTTTCATTGTGATATAGGTTTTATACATTGTGGAAGGTTTTCATTGTGATATAGGTTTTATACATTGTGGAAGGTTTTCATTGTGGTATAGGTTTTATACATTGTGGAAGGTTTTCATTGTGATATAGGTTTTATACATTGTTGATATAGGTTTTATACATTGTGGAAGGTTTTCATTGTGATATAGGTTTTATACATTGTGGAAGGTTTTATACATTGTGGGAGGTTTTCATTGTGGTATAGGTTTTATACATTGTGGAAGGTTTTCATTGTGGTATAGGTTTTATACATTGTGGAAGGTTTTCATTGTGATATAGGTTTTATACATTGTGGAAGGTTTTCATTGTGGTATAGGTTTTATACATTGTGGAAGGTTTTCATTGTGATATAGGTTTTATACATTGTGGAAGGTTTTCATTGTGATATAGGTTTTATACATTGTGGAAGGTTTTCATTGTGATATAGGTTTTATACATTGTGGAAGGTTTTCATTGTGATATAGGTTTTATACATTGTGGAAGGTTTTCATTGTGATATAGGTTTTATACATTGTGGAAGGTTTTCATTGTGATATAGGTTTTATACATTGTGGAAGGTTTTCATTGTGATATAGGTTTTATACATTGTGGAAGGTTTTCATTGTGATATAGGTTTTATACATTGTGGAAGGTTTTCATTGTGATATAGGTTTTATACATTGTGGAAGGTTTTCATTGTGGTATAGGTTTTATACATTGTGGAAGGTTTCCATTGTGATATAGGTTTTATACATTGTGGAAGGTTTTCATTGTGATATAGGTTTTATACATTGTGGAAGGTTTTCATTGTGATATAGGTTTTATACATTGTGGAAGGTTTTCATTGTGGTATAGGTTTTATACATTGTGGAAGGTTTTCATTGTGATATAGGTTTTATACATTGTGGAAGGTTTTCATTGTGATATAGGTTTTATACATTGTGGAAGGTTTTCATTGTGATATAGGTTTTATACATTGTGGAAGGTTTTCATTGTGATATAGGTTTTATACATTGTGGAAGGTTTTCATTGTGATATAGGTTTTATACATTGTGGAAGGTTTTCATTGTGATATAGGTTTTATACATTGTGGAAGGTTTTCATTGTGATATAGGTTTTATACATTGTGGAAGGTTTTCATTGTGGTATAGGTTTTATACATTGTGGAAGGTTTTCATTGTGATATAGGTTTTATACATTGTGGAAGGTTTTCATTGTGATATAGGTTTTATACATTGTGGAAGGTTTTCATTGTGGAAGGTTTTCATTGTGGTATAGGTTTTATACATTGTGGAAGGTTTTCATTGTGGTATAGGTTTTATACATTGTGGAAGGTTTTCATTGTGGTATAGGTTTTATACATTGTGGAAGGTTTTCATTGTGGTATAGGTTTTATACATTGTGGAAGGTTTTCATTGTGATATAGGTTTTATACATTGTGGAAGGTTTTCATTGTGATATAGGTTTTATACATTGTGAAGGTTTTCATTGTGGAAGGTTTTCATTGTGGTATAGGTTTTATACATTGTGGAAGGTTTTCATTGTGGTATAGGTGTTATACATTGTGGAAGGTTTTCATTGTGGTATAGGTTTTATACATTGTGGAAGGTTTTCATTGTGGTATAGGTTTTATACATTGTGGAAGGTTTTCATTGTGATATAGGTTTTATACATTGTGGAAGGTTTTCATTGTGATACAGGTTTTATACATTGTGGAAGGTTTTCATTGTGATATAGGTTTTATACATTGTGGAAGGTTTTATACATTGTGGTATAGGTTTTATACATTGTGGAAGGTTTCCATTGTGATATAGGTTTTATACATTGTGGAAGGTTTTCATTGTGATATAGGTTTTATACATTGTGGAAGGTTTTCATTGTGGTATAGGTTTTATACATTGTGGAAGGTTTTCATTGTGATATAGGTTTTATACATTGTGGAAGGTTTTCATTGTGGTATAGGTTTTATACATTGTGGAAGGTTTTATACATTGTGGTATAGGTTTTATACATTGTGGAAGGTTTTCATTGTGATATAGGTTTTATACATTGTGGAAGGTTTTCATTGTGATATAGGTTTTATACATTGTGGTATAGGTTTTATACATTGTGGTATAGGTTTTATACATTGTGGAAGGTTTTCATTGTGATATAGGTTTTATACATTGTGGAAGGTTTTCATTGTGGTATAGGTTTTATACATTGTGGAAGGTTTTCATTGTGATTTAGGTTTTATACATTGTGGAAGGTTTTCATTGTGATATAGGTTTTATACATTGTGGAAGGTTTTCATTGTGATATAGGTTTTATACATTGTGGAAGGTTTTCATTGTGGTATAGGTTTTATACATTGTGGAAGGTTTTCATTGTGATATAGGTTTTATACATTGTGGAAGGTTTTCATTGTGGTATAGGTTTTATACATTGTGGAAGGTTTTCATTGTGATATAGGTTTTATACATTGTGGAAGGTTTTCATTGTGATATAGGTTTTATACATTGTGGAAGGTTTTCATGGTGGTATAGGTTTTATACATTGTGGAAGGTTTTCATTGTGGTATAGGTTTTATACATTGTGGAAGGTTTTCATTGTGATATAGGTTTTATACATTGTGGAAGGTTTTCATTGTGGTATAGGTTTTATACATTGTGGAAGGTTTTATACATTGTGGTATAGGTTTTATACATTGTGGAAGGTTTTCATTGTGATATAGGTTTTATACATTGTGGAAGGTTTTCATTGTGGTATAGGTTTTATACATTGTGGAAGGTTTTCATTGTGATATAGGTTTTATACATTGTGGAAGGTTTTCATTGTGGTATAGGTTTTATACATTGTGGAAGGTTTTCATTGTGATATAGGTTTTATACATTGTGGAAGGTTTTCATTGTGATATAGGTTTTATACATTGTGGAAGGTTTTCATTGTGGTATAGGTTTTATACATTGTGGAAGGTTTTCATTGTGATATAGGTTTTATACATTGTGGAAGGTTTCCATTGTGATATAGGTTTTATACATTGTGGAAGGTTTTATACATTGTGGTATAGGTTTTATACATTGTGGAAGGTTTTCATTGTGATATAGGTTTTATACATTGTGGAAGGTTTTCATTGTGGTATAGGTTTTATACATTGTGGAAGGTTTTCATTGTGATATAGGTTTTATACATTGTGGAAGGTTTTCATTGTGGTATAGGTTTTATACATTGTGGAAGGTTTTCATTGTGATATAGGTTTTATACATTGTGGAAGGTTTTCATTGTGATATAGGTTTTATACATTGTGGAAGGTTTTCATTGTGGTATAGGTTTTATACATTGTGGAAGGTTTTCATTGTGATATAGGTTTTATACATTGTGGAAGGTTTTCATTGTGGTATAGGTTTTATACATTGTGGAAGGTTTTCATTGTGATATAGGTTTTATACATTGTGGAAGGTTTTCATTGTGATATAGGTTTTATACATTGTGGAAGGTTTTCATTGTGATATAGGTTTTATACATTGTGGAAGGTTTTATACATTGTGGTATAGGTTTTATACATTGTGGAAGGTTTTCATTGTGATATAGGTTTTATACATTGTGGAAGGTTTTCATTGTGATATAGGTTTTATACATTGTGGAAGGTTTTCATTGTGGTTTAGGTTTTATACATTGTGGAAGGTTTTCATTGTGATATAGGTTTTATACATTGTGGAAGGTTTTCATTGTGATATAGGTTTTATACATTGTGGAAGGTTTTCATTGTGGTATAGGTTTTATACATTGTGGAAGGTTTTCATTGTGATATAGGTTTTATACATTGTGGAAGGTTTTCATTGTGGTATAGGTTTTATACATTGTGGAAGGTTTTCATTGTGATATAGGTTTTATACATTGTGGAAGGTTTTCATTGTGGTATAGGTTTTATACATTGTGGAAGGTTTTCATTGTGATATAGGTTTTATACATTGTGGAAGGTTTTCATTGTGATATAGGTTTTATACAGTGTGGAAGGTTTTCATTGTGGTATAGGTTTTATACATTGTGGAAGGTTTTCATTGTGGTATAGGTTTTATACATTGTGGAAGGTTTTCATTGTGATATAGGTTTTATACATTGTGGAAGGTTTTATACATTGTGGAAGGTTTTATACATTGTGGAAGGTTTTCATTGTGATATAGGTTTTATACATTGTGGAAGGTTTTCATTATGATATAGGTTTTATACATTGTGGAAGGTTTTCATTGTGATATAGGTTTTATACATTGTGGAAGGTTTTCATTGTGATATAGGTTTTATACATTGTGGAAGGTTTTCATTGTGGTATAGGTTTTATACATTGTGGAAGGTTTTATACATTGTGGAAGGTTTTATACATTGTGGAAGGTTTTCATTGTGATATAGGTTTTATACATTGTGGAAGGTTTCCATTGTGATATAGGTTTTATACATTGTGGAAGGTTTTCATTGTGATATAGGTTTTATACATTGTGGAAGGTTTTCATTGTGATATAGGTTTTATACATTGTGGAAGGTTTTCATTGTGGTATAGGTTTTATACATTGTGGAAGGTTTCCATTGTGGTATAGGTTTTATACATTGTGGAAGGTTTTCATTGTGATATAGGTTTTATACATTGTGGAAGGTTTTCATTGTGATATAGGTTTTATACATTGTGGAAGGTTTTCATTGTGATATAGGTTTTATACATTGTGGAAGGTTTTCATTGTGATTTAGGTTTTATACATTGTGGAAGGTTTTCATTGTGATATAGGTTTTATACATTGTGGAAGGTTTTCATTGTGATATAGGTTTTATACATTGTGGAAGGTTTTCATTGTGATATAGGTTTTATACATTGTGGAAGGTTTTCATTGTGATATAGGTTTTATACATTGTGGAAGGTTTTCATTGTGGTATAGGTTTTATACATTGTGGAAGGTTTTATACATTGTGGAAGGTTTTCATTGTGATATAGGTTTTATACATTGTGGAAGGTTTTCATTGTGATATAGGTTTTATACATTGTGGAAGGTTTTCATTGTGGTATAGGTTTTATACATTGTGGAAGGTTTTCATTGTGATATAGGTTTTATACATTGTGGAAGGTTTTCATTGTGGTATAGGTTTTATACATTGTGGAAGGTTTTCATTGTGATATAGGTTTTATACATTGTGGGAGGTTTTCATTGTGATATAGGTTTTATACATTGTGGAAGGTTTTCATTGTGATATAGGTTTTATACATTGTGGAAGGTTTTCATTGTGATATAGGTTTTATACATTGTGGAAGGTTTTCATTGTGGTATAGGTTTTATACATTGTGGAAGGTTTTATACATTGTGGAAGGTTTTCATTGTGATATAGGTTTTATACATTGTGGAAGGTTTTCATTGTGGTATAGGTTTTATACATTGTGGAAGGTTTTCATTGTGGTATAGGTTTTATACATTGTGGAAGGTTTTCATTGTGATATAGGTTTTATACATTGTGGAAGGTTTTCATTGTGGTATAGGTTTTATACATTGTGGAAGGTTTTCATTGTGATATAGGTTTTATACATTGTGGAAGGTTTTCATGGTGGTATAGGTTTTATACATTGTGGAAGGTTTTCATTGTGGTATAGGTTTTATACATTGTGGAAGGTTTTCATTGTGATATAGGTTTTATACATTGTGGAAGGTTTTCATGGTGGTATAGGTTTTATACATTGTGGAAGGTTTTCATTGTGGTATAGGTTTTATACATTGTGGAAGGTTTTCATTGTGATATAGGTTTTATACATTGTGGAAGGTTTTCATGGTGGTATAGGTTTTATACATTGTGGAAGGTTTTCATTGTGATATAGGTTTTATACATTGTGGAAGGTTTTCATTGTGATATAGGTTTTATACATTGTGGAAGGTTTTCATTGTGATATAGGTTTTATACATTGTGGAAGGTTTTCATTGTGGTATAGGTTTTATACATTGTGGAAGGTTTTCATTGTGGTATAGGTTTTATACATTGTGGAAGGTTTTCATTGTGATATAGGTTTTATACATTGTGGAAGGTTTTCATTGTGGTATAGGTTTTATACATTGTGGAAGGTTTTCATTGTGGTATAGGTTTTATACATTGTGGAAGGTTTTCATGGTGGTATAGGTTTTATACATTGTGGAAGGTTTTCATTGTGGTATAGGTTTTATACATTGTGGAAGGTTTTCATTGTGATTTAGGTTTTATACATTGTGGGAGGTTTTCATTGTGATATAGGTTTTATACATTGTGGGAGGTTTTCATTGTGATATAGGTTTTATACATTGTGGAAGGTTTTCATTGTGATATAGGTTTTATACATTGTGGAAGGTTTTCATTGTGGTATAGGTTTTATACATTGTGGAAGGTTTTCATTGTGGTATAGGTTTTATACATTGTGGAAGGTTTTCATTGTGATATAGGTTTTATACATTGTGGAAGGTTTTCATTGTGGTATAGGTTTTATACATTGTGGAAGGTTTTCATTGTGGTATAGGTTTTATACATTGTGGAAGGTTTTCATGGTGGTATAGGTTTTATACATTGTGGAAGGTTTTCATTGTGGTATAGGTTTTATACATTGTGGAAGGTTTTCATTGTGATATAGGTTTTATACATTGTGGAAGGTTTTCATTGTGGTATAGGTTTTATACATTGTGGAAGGTTTTCATGGTGGTATAGGTTTTATACATTGTGGAAGGTTTTCATTGTGGTATAGGTTTTATACATTGTGGAAGGTTTTCATTGTGGTATAGGTTTTATACATTGTGGAAGGTTTTCATGGTGGTATAGGTTTTATACATTGTGGAAGGTTTCCATTGTGATATAGGTTTTATACATTGTGGAAGGTTTTCATTGTGATATAGGTTTTATACATTGTGGAAGGTTTTCATTGTGATATAGGTTTTATACATTGTGGAAGGTTTTCATTGTGATATAGGTTTTATACATTGTGGAAGGTTTTCATTGTGATATAGGTTTTATACATTGTGGAAGGTTTTCATTGTGATATAGGTTTTATACATTGTGGAAGGTTTTCATTGTGATATAGGTTTTATACATTGTGGAAGGTTTTCATTGTGATATAGGTTTTATACATTGTGGAAGGTTTTCATTGTGATTTAGGTTTTATACATTGTGGAAGGTTTTCATTGTGATATAGGTTTTATACATTGTGGAAGGTTTTCATTGTGGTATAGGTTTTATACATTGTGGAAGGTTTTCATTGTGATATAGGTTTTATACATTGTGGGAGGTTTTCATTGTGGTATAGGTTTTATACATTGTGGAAGGTTTCCATTGTGGTATAGGTTTTATACATTGTGGAAGGTTTTCATTGTGATATAGGTTTTATACATTGTGGAAGGTTTTCATTGTGGTATAGGTTTTATACATTGTGGAAGGTTTTCATTGTGATATAGGTTTTATACATTGTGGAAGGTTTCCATTGTGGTATAGGTTTTATACATTGTGGAAGGTTTTCATTGTGATATAGGTTTTATACATTGTGGAAGGTTTTCATTGTGATATAGGTTTTATACATTGTGGAAGGTTTTCATTGTGGTATAGGTTTTATACATTGTGGAAGGTTTTCATTGTGGTATAGGTTTTATACATTGTGGAAGGTTTTCATTGTGATATAGGTTTTATACATTGTGGAAGGTTTTCATTGTGGTATAGGTTTTATACATTGTGGAAGGTTTTCATTGTGATATAGGTTTTATACATTGTGGAAGGTTTCCATTGTGATATAGGTTTTATACATTGTGGAAGGTTTTCATTGTGATATAGGTTTTATACATTGTGGAAGGTTTTCATTGTGATATAGGTTTTATACATTGTGGAAGGTTTTCATTGTGATATAGGTTTTATACATTGTGGAAGGTTTTCATTGTGATATAGGTTTTATACATTGTGGAAGGTTTCCATTGTGGTATAGGTTTTATACATTGTGGAAGGTTTCCATTGTGGTATAGGTTTTATACATTGTGGAAGGTTTCCATTGTGATATAGGTTTTATACATTGTGGAAGGTTTTCATTGTGGTATAGGTTTTATACATTGTGGAAGGTTTTCATGGTGGTATAGGTTTTATACATTGTGGAAGGTTTTCATTGTGGTATAGGTTTTATACATTGTGGAAGGTTTTCATTGTGATATAGGTTTTATACATTGTGGAAGGTTTTCATTGTGATATAGGTTTTATACATTGTGGTATAGGTTTTATACATTGTGGAAGGTTTTATACATTGTGGAAGGTTTTCATTGTGATATAGGTTTTATACATTGTGGAAGGTTTTCATTGTGGTATAGGTTTTATACATTGTGGAAGGTTTTCATTGTGGTATAGGTTTTATACATTGTGGAAGGTTTTCATTGTGATATAGGTTTTATACATTGTGGAAGGTTTTCATTGTGGTATAGGTTTTATACATTGTGGAAGGTTTTCATTGTGATTTAGGTTTTATACATTGTGGAAGGTTTTCATTGTGATATAGGTTTTATACATTGTGGAAGGTTTTCATTGTGATATAGGTTTTATACATTGTGGAAGGTTTTCATTGTGATTTAGGTTTTATACATTGTGGAAGGTTTCCATTGTGATATAGGTTTTATACATTGTGGAAGGTTTTCATTGTGATATAGGTTTTATACATTGTGGAAGGTTTTCATTGTGGTATAGGTTTTATACATTGTGGAAGGTTTTCATTGTGGTATAGGTTTTATACATTGTGGAAGGTTTTCATTGTGATATAGGTTTTATACATTGTGGAAGGTTTTCATTGTGGTATAGGTTTTATACATTGTGGAAGGTTTTCATTGTGATTTAGGTTTTATACATTGTGGGAGGTTTTCATTGTGATATAGGTTTTATACATTGTGGGAGGTTTTCATTGTGATATAGGTTTTATACATTGTGGAAGGTTTTCATTGTGATATAGGTTTTATACATTGTGGAAGGTTTTCATTGTGGTATAGGTTTTATACATTGTGGAAGGTTTTCATTGTGATATAGGTTTTATACATTGTGGAAGGTTTTCATTGTGGTATAGGTTTTATACATTGTGGGAGGTTTTCATTGTGATATAGGTTTTATACATTGTGGAAGGTTTTCATTGTGATATAGGTTTTATACATTGTGGAAGGTTTTCATTGTGATATAGGTTTTATACATTGTGGAAGGTTTTCATTGTGGTATAGGTTTTATACATTGTGGAAGGTTTTCATTGTGGTATAGGTTTTATACATTGTGGAAGGTTTTCATTGTGATATAGGTTTCATACATTGTGGAAGGTTTTCATTGTGATATAGGTTTTATACATTGTGGAAGGTTTTCATTGTGATATAGGTTTTATACATTGTGGAAGGTTTTCATTGTGGTATAAGTTTATACATTGTGGAAGGTTTTCATTGTGATATAGATTTTATACATTGTGGAAGGTTTTCATTGTGGTATAGGTTTTATACATTGTGGAAGGTTTTCATTGTGATATAGGTTTTATACATTGTGGAAGGTTTTCATGGTGGTATAGGTTTATACATTGTGGAAGGTTTTCATTGTGATATAGGTTTCATACATTGTGGAAGGTTTTCATTGTGATATAGGTTTTATACATTGTGGAAGGTTTTCATTGTGATATAGGTTTTATACATTGTGGTATAGGTTTTATACATTGTGGAAGGTTTTATACATTGTGGAAGGTTTTCATTGTGATATAGGTTTTATACATTGTGGAAGGTTTTCATTGTGGTATAGGTTTTATACATTGTGGAAGGTTTTCATTGTGGTATAGGTTTTATACATTGTGGAAGGTTTTCATTGTGATATAGGTTTTATACATTGTGGAAGGTTTTCATTGTGGTATAGGTTTTATACATTGTGGAAGGTTTTCATTGTGATTTAGGTTTTATACATTGTGGAAGGTTTTCATTGTGATATAGGTTTTATACATTGTGGAAGGTTTTCATTGTGATATAGGTTTTATACATTGTGGAAGGTTTTCATTGTGATTTAGGTTTTATACATTGTGGAAGGTTTCCATTGTGATATAGGTTTTATACATTGTGGAAGGTTTTCATTGTGATATAGGTTTTATACATTGTGGAAGGTTTTCATTGTGGTATAGGTTTTATACATTGTGGAAGGTTTTCATTGTGGTATAGGTTTTATACATTGTGGAAGGTTTTCATTGTGATATAGGTTTTATACATTGTGGAAGGTTTTCATTGTGGTATAGGTTTTATACATTGTGGAAGGTTTTCATTGTGATTTAGGTTTTATACATTGTGGGAGGTTTTCATTGTGATATAGGTTTTATACATTGTGGGAGGTTTTCATTGTGATATAGGTTTTATACATTGTGGAAGGTTTTCATTGTGATATAGGTTTTATACATTGTGGAAGGTTTTCATTGTGGTATAGGTTTTATACATTGTGGAAGGTTTTCATTGTGATATAGGTTTTATACATTGTGGAAGGTTTTCATTGTGGTATAGGTTTTATACATTGTGGGAGGTTTTCATTGTGATATAGGTTTTATACATTGTGGAAGGTTTTCATTGTGATATAGGTTTTATACATTGTGGAAGGTTTTCATTGTGATATAGGTTTTATACATTGTGGAAGGTTTTCATTGTGGTATAGGTTTTATACATTGTGGAAGGTTTTCATTGTGGTATAGGTTTTATACATTGTGGAAGGTTTTCATTGTGATATAGGTTTCATACATTGTGGAAGGTTTTCATTGTGATATAGGTTTTATACATTGTGGAAGGTTTTCATTGTGATATAGGTTTTATACATTGTGGAAGGTTTTCATTGTGGTATAAGTTTATACATTGTGGAAGGTTTTCATTGTGATATAGATTTTATACATTGTGGAAGGTTTTCATTGTGGTATAGGTTTTATACATTGTGGAAGGTTTTCATTGTGATATAGGTTTTATACATTGTGGAAGGTTTTCATGGTGGTATAGGTTTATACATTGTGGAAGGTTTTCATTGTGATATAGATTTTATACATTGTGGAAGGTTTTCATTGTGGTATAGGTTTTATACATTGTGGAAGGTTTTCATTGTGATATAGGTTTTATACATTGTGGAAGGTTTTATACATTGTGGAAGGTTTTATACATTGTGGAAGGTTTTCATTGTGATATAGGTTTTATACATTGTGGAAGGTTTTCATTATGATATAGGTTTTATACATTGTGGAAGGTTTTCATTGTGATATAGGTTTTATACATTGTGGAAGGTTTTCATTGTGATATAGGTTTTATACATTGTGGAAGGTTTTCATTGTGGTATAGGTTTTATACATTGTGGAAGGTTTTCATTGTGGTATAGGTTTTATACATTGTGGAAGGTTTTCATTGTGGTATAGGTTTTATACATTGTGGTATAGGTTTTATACATTGTGGTATAGGTTTTATACATTGTGGAAGGTTTTCATTGTGGTATAGGTTTATACATTGTGGAAGGTTTTCATTGTGATATAGATTTTATACATTGTGGAAGGTTTTCATTGTGGTATAGGTTTTATACATTGTGGAAGGTTTTCATTGTGATATAGGTTTTATACATTGTGGAAGGTTTTATACATTGTGGAAGGTTTTATACATTGTGGAAGGTTTTCATTGTGATATAGGTTTTATACATTGTGGAAGGTTTTCATTATGATATAGGTTTTATACATTGTGGAAGGTTTTCATTGTGATATAGGTTTTATACATTGTGGAAGGTTTTCATTGTGATATAGGTTTTATACATTGTGGAAGGTTTTCATTGTGATATAGGTTTTATACATTGTGGAAGGTTTTCATTGTGATATAGGTTTTATACATTGTGGAAGGTTTTCATTGTGGTATAGGTTTTATACATTGTGGAAGGTTTTCATTGTGGTATAGGTTTTATACATTGTGGAAGGTTTTCATTGTGGTATAGGTTTTATACATTGTGGAAGGTTTTCATTGTGGTATAGGTTTTATACATTGTGGAAGGTTTTCATTGTGATATAGGTTTTATACATTGTGGAAGGTTTTCATTGTGATATAGGTTTTATACATTGTGGAAGGTTTTCATTGTGGTATAGGTTTTATACATTGTGGAAGGTTTTCATTGTGGTATAGGTTTTATACATTGTGGAAGGTTTTCATTGTGGTATAGGTTTTATACATTGTGGAAGGTTTTCATTGTGATATAGGTTTTATTTGGCAAAACCTTTTCAACTTTTGATCTTCAGTGCTGTACAATTTTGTATTTTTTTCACTTTCTATCTTTTATATCTGGGCGTCACTGGTGAGTCTCGTGTGGACTAGACGCGTTTTTGGCGTATTGAATTTTAAACCTGATGCTTTTTGTTATCTATTAATCATGCTTTTCTTTGTCTAATATGTTCTGCTTTTTATTTGTATTGTAGTCCAGTAATATTTTGTTTTCATTTCAATGTTATATTTAACTGTGCCATTAAAGTGCGAGGTTTGGCATGCCATAAAACCAGGTTCAACCCACCACTTTTATTCCCCTTTAAAAGTGTCCTGTACCAAGTCAGGAAGATGGCCATTGTGATAATATTGTTCGTTTCTGTGTGTGTGTTGCATTTTAACATTGAGTCGTTTGTGTTTTCTCTTATTTTTGAGATAAGACGTGGCACGGTACTTGTCTATCCCTAATTCATATATTTGGTTTTGATGTTATATTTGTTATTCTCGTGGTGTTTTGTCTGTTGCTTGGTCCGTTTCGGTGTTGTGTCGTTGTTCTCCTCTTATATTTAATGCGTTTCCTCGGTTTTAGTTTGTTACCCCGATTTTGTTTTTTGTCCATGGATTCAGACATGGGGTAATTGAAATATGTAATTGTAATTGACTGTAATTAATTACAATTTATCATGTAATTGAATGTAATGTGTAATTGAGCATTTTTTCAATTACATGTAATTGAATGTAATTAATTACATAGCCAAAATTGCCTGTAATTGACAATTACTTTTCAATTACAAGTCAATTACATTTGAAATTTTGGATCAAAAGATTAAATCTTGTGTTTTCTCAAAAAATTATTAAAAGCAATAATCTTAACAAATGTTGTAAGCTGACTAAGAAAAGCCTTCACAGTATACTTTCTGTATTAACACAACCATGGTAGATTCTTCATTTTGTATTGAATGATAAAAAAAATGTAGACACATGCCATAATTTTAAAAGAAACCACTAGGAAGTCACTGTCTTGACCTTAATTAGTAGATTTAGATAGATATTTTAAGACATTGATTTAACATAATTAACTTTATTCAAGGACTTAAATAACCAATAAATATAACCTCTGGCTATTTGTTTTATTACAAACTATATAATGACTGTTTTTATAACAGTTATGTTAAACAGATATAAGGCTAATTAGAGAGAGATAAATATACCCCTAGGGCCTATAGGTACATGTTTAAATTCTTGAAGGGATAATGCATATGACAAAATCTCACTTGCAAAATTTGTTCACTATATATATGAATGTTGAAAGAAAACATTTTATCAGATTTAAAAATGAGCTCCAAGAGTGTACTGGAACATTTTACTGTTCCTGATGACTTCCAAAATGGAAATACTTTCAAAGGAAAATGTATGCATTGTGGCACCCTCATTAGTGGAAGTTATAAAGTTACATCCAACTTTGTTACACATATGAAGGTAATACTATATAAGAATTTTAAAAATTAATAAATTCATAATGCTTCTTTTTCATTTCTAACCAGATTTCATTTATCTTATATCCTCTAATAGCTTACATTTAAATTTGGAAAATATTTTGTTTATTAAATTAATTAGTTGTGATTAAAACTAAAGTTTATTTTTGTTTTAAGAAGTCAGATTTCTAAATCACTTATTTAAGATAAATAATTTGAATAAGCTGGGATAAAAATGAAAATCATTTCAAAAAATAAAAAATAGTGCTCTTTTTTTGTATCATTTACAATGATTTACAATCAAATAAATTTAAATAAATGTAAAATTTCAATAGGTAAATTAAAACAATTTAATATTTTCAAGATTTTAAATAAGGCCTTTTGTAATTTTCAGAGAAAACACAGAGATTTGTACATTCTGCATTCTGAGAATAAAGAAATTCAACCAACATTGACACAATGCATAAAAAAAAGTGTAAAATATTCACCGTCTGATCCAAAACAGTTAGAAATGACAAATGCTCTTATAATGTTCATAGCTGGGGATCTTTTACCACTCTCTATTGTCGAAAGTGAAGAATTTAAAAACTTGATGGAAAAAGCTGACACTAAGTATCAAGTGCCTAGCAGAAAGCATTTATCTTCGAAACTTCTACATGAAAAATCGGTTGAAATAAAAAATAACCTTGTAAATACTCTTAAAAGAGCTGAAAGTGTGTGTTTAACCATTGATCTCTGGTCTAGTAGACAAATGAGAGGATTTTTGGGAATCCCAGGCCACTTTATTTTGGACTGGGCTATGAAGTCTGTCATGATATGCTGTAAACGATTCAAAGGTAGACACACAGCAGAATCCATCAGGAGTGAATATGAAGAAGTTGTTACTTCATTTGAAATAGGTTTTAAAATTGCTGCAATAGTCAGTGACAATGCTAGTAATATGGTCAAAGCATTTTCAATTCCTGGCTTTGATGACTTTAAGGTAGATCATGAGAGTTCTGATGAGGAAATTGATGATGTAGACAAAGAAATTGAAGATGACCAGTCTGATGATTTACATTTATCCGACTGCTTACCCAAACATTCAAGATGCTTTGCACACACCTTACAATTGGTTGTTAAGGATGGCCTGAAAGATTGTTCACCCCACCTTAAAACTGTTATTACAAAGGCATCAAATATTGTCAGTTTTGTTAGGAAATCTATTATTGCTTCAGAAATCCTTGAAGATTATAAAAGATTGCAAGCTGCTAATGCTACAAGATGGAATTCACAACTGCATATGATTTGCTCAGTTGAACAAAGCTACAGTCCTTGTCCAAGGTGAAAAAACTGTAACTGCTAGCTTGCCAATTCCTGTATATACTAGTTGAACACTGTCTAATTGTTATAACTATAGAGCAATGTATAATACTTATGTACATATCATAGAATAAATGCATGTTTTCAATGTTTTATCTTAATTTTCCTTTCAAATGTAATTGAAGTAATTAATTACATTTGCCAAGTAATTGGAATGTAATTAATTACATTGGTAAAAAAAGTCAAATGTAATGTGTAATTTAATTGAAGATTTTGTAATTGTAATTGAATGTAATTAATTACATTGGTAAAAAAAGTCAAATGTAATGTGTAATTTAATTGAAGATTTTGTAATTGTAATTGAATGTAATTAATTACTGTGAAAGTACTTTAATTCGTGGGTATCAATTTTCGTGGTTTGAGCAATATTTACATGTTCGTGGGTTTTTGAATTCGTGGATTTTTAGTTTAAAAAAAATAAAATTAAAACCTATAAAAAACGAATGTACAAACAGTCTGGATTGAAGAAAATTGCAAAGTAAACATTGACCCGTGTAAATCGGAGTGATAACACTAATCAATCCATGGTAAAGTGATCAACAGATTAAAGGTGTTAATTAGGCCATAAACATGTCACCCAAAGAAAACAGTAACATAAACAAATGCTATAAACTTATCATGAATTGTCAAATAATTCTTATCAAAATCAAGCCCAGCATGAAATTATTATTTCCTATATGTATGAGAACTAGGAGGATAAAAAATGAACACTTTATCATACTAGCATATCAAGTCCGGAAATCTGACTTTCATAGATCAAAATTTTTTTTTATTAGAATTTAAAGATCCAAAGTTGTACAGTTTATGTTATTAAAGATTAAATGGGTATAATCCTGCATGGGGTTCTATTCTGTGACTACTATTATTCTCAGATTGGCGTTATTCAATATATTCTCTAGATCATATTGATCAGTAGTCGAACCTACCGATGGGGATCTTTCCATGTCTTGATTTGGACAATGGTTGTTTTGTTTCGTTGGACGCTTAAATTCGTGGATAAAGTCATCCACGAAAACCACGAAAATTGGTACCCCACGAATAAAAGTACTTTCACAGTACTTTCAAATGTAATTGACCCCATGTCTGCATGGATTTATGAGTTTTGAAAAGCGGTATACTACTGTTGCCTTTATTTATACATTGTGGAAGGTTTTCATTGTGATATAGGTTTTATACATTGTGGAAGGTTTTCATTGTGATATAGGTTTTATACATTGTGGAAGGTTTTCATTGACCTTAAGGAGCTGACTTTTACATGATTTGGTCTCTAGTGAAGAATCATACCAGCTCTGAGTTTCATATCAATACTCAAAGACCTATTGTTAAAATTGGTTCAACTGGGATTATGAACAGTTTACTCATTTAGAGGCCCCAGGATGTTATAGATTACTTTAATCACATACATTTCCTTAAAATGGGTAAACATTTTAAGGGTGTTTAGCCATGTTATATTATGTAGTTTAAATAAGATTTGTTATGTTAAGATGTCTTCATTATTTCTTTAGATTTATATGTCATACCTGTGTACAATGTGATGGACCAAAACTTCTATATATTTGGAAAGCAATTAGCATTGATTAAAAACAATCATTTTAAGTGTAATAAATGTAGATGTATATTTACGAAAGTGATCCCAATCTTCAGGCAGTAACTGGAACTCAAATTTGTCTGGAATATTTGTATGGAAAACTGGCTTAGCTACAGGTTCAAAACCTCCTGCCATTACACCCCCACTCCATTCCCGATAGTAGATTAGTCCATCATAATCTCTAATCACTGAAAAACAAAATCATAGATCAAACTCTCCTGCCATTACACCCCCACTCCACTCTCAATAGTAGATTAGTCCATCATAATCTCTTATCACTGAAAAACAAAATCATAGATCAAACTCTCCTGCCATTACACCCCCACTCCACTCTCAATAGTAGATTAGTCCATCATAATCTCTTATCACTGAAAAACAAAATCATAGATCAAAACCTCCTGCCATTACACCCCCACTCCATTCCCGATAGTAGATTAGTCCATCATAATCTTTAATCACTGAAAAACAAAATCATAGATCAAACTCTCCTGCCATTACACCCCCACTCCACTCTCAATAGTAGATTAGTCCATCATAATCTCTTATCACTGAAAAACAAAATCATAGATCAAACTCTCCTGCCATTACACCCCCACTCCACTCTCAATAGTAGATTAGTCCATCATAATCTCTTATCACTGAAAAACAAAATCATAGATCAAACTCTCCTGCCATTACACCCCCACTCCACTCTCAATAGTAGATTAGTCCATCATAATCTCTTATCACTGAAAAACAAAATCATAGATCAAACTCTCCTGCCATTACACCCCACTCCACTCTCAATAGTAGATTAGTCCATCATAATCTCTTATCACTGAAAAACAAAATCATAGATCAAACTCTCCTGCCATTACACCCCCACTCCACTCTCAATAGTAGATTAGTCCATCATAATCTCTTATCACTGAAAAACAAAATCATAGATCAAACTCTCCTGCCATTACACCCCACTCCACTCTCAATAGTAGATTAGTCCATCATAATCTCTCTCACTGAAAAATAAAATCATGGATCAAACTCTCCTGCCATTACACCCCCACTCCACTCTCAATAGTAGATTAGTCCATCATAATTTCTTGCACTGAAATAAAACATAATCATGGATCAAACTTTCCTGCCTTTACACCCCTACTCCACTCATAATGGTAGATTAGTCCATCATAATCTCTCTCACTGAAAAACAAAATCATAGATCAAACTCTCCTGCCATTACACCCCCACTCCACTCTCAATAGTAGATTAGTCCATCATAATCTCTTATCACTGAAAAACAAAATCATAGATCAAACTCTCCTGCCATTACACCCCCACTCCACTCTCAATAGTAGATTAGTCCATCATAATCTCTCTCACTGAAAAATAAAATCATGGATCAAACTCTCCTGCCATTACACCCCCACTCCATTCCAGATAGTAGATTAGTCCATCATAATTTCTTGCACTGAAATAAAACAAAATCATGGATCAAACTTTCCTGCCTTTACACCCCTACTCCACTCATAATGGTAGATTAGTCCATCATAATCTCTCTCACTGAAAAACAAAATCATAGATCAAACTCTCCTGCCATTACACCCCCACTCCACTCTCAATAGTAGATTAGTCCATCATAATCTCTCTCACTGAAAAGCAAAATCATAGATCAAACTCTCCTGCCATTACACCCCCACTCCACTCTCAATAGTAGATTAGTCCATCATAATTTCTTGCACTGAAATAAAACAAAATCATGGATCAAACTTTCCTGCCTTTACACCCCTACTCGACTCATAATGGTAGATAAGTCCATCATAATCTCTCTCACTGAAAAACAAAATCATAGATCAAACTCTCCTGCCATTACACCCCCACTCCACTCTCAATAGTAGATTAGTCCATCATAATTTCTTGCACTGAAATAAAACAAAATCATGGATCAAACTTTCCTGCCTTTACACCCCTACTCCACTCTCCATAGTAGATTAGTCCATCATAATCTCTCTCACTGAAAAACAAAATCATAGATCAAACTCTCCTGCCTTTACACCCCTACTCCACTCATCATAGTAGATTAGTCCATCATAATCTCTCTCACTGAAATAAAACATAATCATCGATCAAACTTTCCTGCCTTTACACCCCTACTCCACTCCCCATAGTAGATTAGTCCATCATAATCTCTCTCACTGAAATAAAACATAATCATGGATCAAACTTTCCTGCCTTTACACCCCTACTCCACTCCCCATAGTAGATTAGTCCAGGACTCCATAATAATCTCTAAGTTCAGAAACAAACAAAATCATGAATCAAACTCTCCTGCCAATACACCCCCACTCTACTCCCGATAGTAGATTAGTCCATCATAATCTCTCTCACTGAAATAAAACATAATCATGGATCAAACTTTCCTGCCTTTAAACCCCTACTCCACTCCCCATAGTAGATTAGTCCAGGACTCCATAATAATCTCTAAGTTCAGAAACAAACAAAATCATGAATCAAACTCTCCTGCCAATACACCCCCACTCTACTCCCGATAGTAGATTAGTCCATCATAATCTCTCTCACTGAAATAAAACATAATCATGGATCAAACTTTCCTGCCTTTACACCCCTACTCCACTCTCCATAGTAGATTAGTCCAGGACTCCATAATAATCTCTAATTTCAGAAACAAACAAAATCATGAATCAAACTCTCCTGCCAATACACCCCCACTCTACTCCCGATAGTAGATTAGTCCATCATAATCTCTCTCACTGAAATAAAACCTAATCATGGATCAAACTTTCCTGCCTTTACACCCCTACTCCACTCCCCATAGTAGATTAGTCCAGGACTCCATAATAATCTCTAATTTCAGAAACAAACAAAATCATGGATCAAACTCTCCTGCGATAACAACCTCAATCGACTCTTAATTTAAGAACTAAAAGCTTTTTTAAATTGTAAATCTATTGGAGTACAAATACGTTATTGAATGTATTTTACCTAGTAAGGTAGCTATAGAGTCCACTCCTGTCAGACTACATAATATTTTACCTGCTAGCTGGTAAGGTAGAGTCCACTCCTGTCAGACTACATAATATTTTACCTGGTACCTGGTAAGGTAGAGTCCACTCCTGTCAGACTACATAATATTTTACCTGCTAGCTGGTAAGGTAGAGTCCACTCCTGTCAGACTACATAATATTTTACCTGGTACCTGGTAAGGTAGAGTCCACTCCTGTCAGACTACATAATATTTTACCTGCTAGCTGGTAAGGTAGAGTCCACTCCTGTCAGACTACATAATATTTTACCTGGTAGCTGGTAAGGTAGAGTCCACTCCTGTCAGACTACATAATATTTTACCTGCTAGCTGGTAAGGTAGAGTCCACTCCTGTCAGACTACATAATATTTTACCTGGTACCTGGTAAGGTAGAGTCCACTCCTGTCAGACTACATAATATTTTACCTGGTAGCTGGTAAGGTAGAGTCCACTCCTGTCAGACTACATAATATTTTACCTGCTAGCTGGTAAGGTAGAGTCCACTCCTGTCAGACTACATAATATTTTACCTGGTAAGGTAGAGTCCACTCCTGTCAGACTACATAATATTTTACCTGCTACCTGGTAAGGTAGAGTCCACTCCTGTCAGACTACATAATATTTTACCTGGTAGCTGGTAAGGTAGAGTCCACTCCTGTCAGACTACATAATATTTTACCTGGTAAGGTAGAGTCCACTCCTGTCAGACTACATAATATTTTACCTGGTAAGGTAGAGTCCACTCCTGTCAGAATACATAATATTTTACCTGGTAAGGTAGAGTCCACTCCTGTCAGAATACATAATATTTTACCTGGTAAGGTAGAGTCCACTCCTGTCAGACTACATAATATTTTACCTGGTAAGGTAGAGTCCACTCCTGTCAGAATACATAATATTTTACCTGGTAAGGTAGAGTCCACTCCTGTCAGAATACATAATATTTTACCTGGTAAGGTAGAGTCCACTCCTGTCAGAATACATAATATATTACCTGGTAAGGAAGAATCCACTCCTGGCACATCCTTTGTTACAATGTAGAAATGTTCTGTAGCATGTAATGGTACTTGGACTCTGGGTTGTGACTTCTTTCCTATCTGTCTACTCCACTGATAAAGAGACAAGAACAATGACAATAAGAAACAACTTAAAAGAAGAATGTGTCCATTAAACACACATGCCCTGGCTTGATAATATGCAAAATTCAATGAACTTATTCAAACCTGTTGACCTTTTGGATTAAGGAACATTTGCATGTTCGTGGAAATTTGATTTTGTGGTTTTGAAAAAGTCTGCATACGAGCAGAAAATTTGACATTTGTTGAACATTTAATTTAGCGGTTCACCTTTACCAAGAAATCCACAAAAATTGGTATTAAACGAAACTAGAGGCTCCAAAGAGCCTGTGTCGCTCACCTTGGTCTATGTGAATATTAAACAAAGGAAGCAGATGGATTCATGACAAAATTGTGTTTTGGTGATGGTGATGTGTTTGTAAATCTTACTTTACTAGTCTTGCTGCTTACATTTATCTCTATCTATAATGAACTTGGCCCAGTAGTTTCAGTGGAAAATGTTAATAAAAATTTACAAATTTTATGAAAATTGTTAAAAAATGACTATAAAGGACAATAACTCCTTAGGGGGTCAATTGACAATTTCGGTCATGTTGACTTATTTGTAAATCTTACTTTGCTGAACATAATTGCTGTTTACAGTTTATCTCTATCTATAATAAAATTTAAGATAATAACCAAAAACAGCAAAATTTCCTTAAAATTACCGATTCAGGGGCAGCAACCAAACAATGGGTTGTCAGATTCATCTGAAAATTATAGGGCAGATAGATCTTGATCTGATTAATAATTTTACCCCGTGTTGGATTTGCTCTAAATGCTTTGGTTTTTGAGTTATAAGCCAAAAACTGCATTTTCCCCCTATGTTCTATTTTTAGCTGTGGCGGCCATCTTGATTTGATAGTCGGGTCACCGGACACATTTTTAAAACAAGATACCCCAAAGATGATGATTGCCAAGTCTGGATTAATTTGGCCCAGTAGTTTCAGAGGAGAAGATTTTTGTAAAAGATAACTAAGATTTATGAAAAATGGTTAAAAATTGACTATAAAGGGCAATAACTCCTAAACGGGTCAACTGACCATTTCAGTCATGTTGACTTATTTGTAAATCCTACTTTACTAAACATTATTGCTGTTTACAGTTTATCTCTATCTATAATATTATTCAAGATAATAACCAAAAACTGCAAAATTGCCACAAAATTACCAATTCAGGGGCAGCAACCCAACAACAGGTTGACCAATTCATCTGAAAATTTCAGGGCAGATAGATCTTGACCTGATAAACATTTTTACCCCATGTCAGATTTCCTCTAAATGCTTTGGTTTTTGAGTTATAAGCCAAAAACTGCAGTTTACCCCTATGTTCTATTTTTAGCCGTGGCAGCCATCTTGGTTGGTTGACCAGGTCACGCCACACATTTTTTAAACTAGATACCCCAATGATGATTGTGGCCAAGTTTGGTTCAATTTGGCCCAGCAGTTTCAGAGGAGAAGATTTTTGTAAAAGATAACTAAGATTTACGAAAAATGGTTAAAAATTGACTATAAAGGGCAATAACTCCTAAACGGGTCAACTGACCATTTCGGTCATGTTGACTTATTTGTAAATCCTACTTTACTAAACATTATTGCTGTTTACAGTTTATCTCTATCTATAATAATATTCAAGATAATAACCAAAAACTGCAAAATTTCGACAAAATTACCAATTCAGGGGCAGCAACCCAACAACAGGTTGACCGATTCATCTAAAAATTTCAGGGCAGATAGATCTTGACCTAATAAACATTTTTACCCCATGTCAGATTTCCTCTAAATGCTTTGGTTTTTGAGTTATAAGCCAAAAACTGCATTTTACCCCTATGTTCTATTTTTAGCCGTGGCAGCCATCTTGGTTGGTTGACCGGGTCACACCACACATTTTTTAAACTAGATACCCCAATGATGATTGTGGCCAAGTTTGGTTCAATTTGGCCCAGCAGTTTCAGAGGAGAAGATTTTTGTAAAAGTTAACAACGACGACGGACGACGGACGACAGACGACAGACGACGGACGACGGACGACGACGGACGCCGGACGCAAAGTGATGGGAAAAGCTCACTTGGCCCTTCAGGCCAGGTGAGCTAAAAAATGAATGTACAGCAATAATTGATCAAACTAAGCCTTGAATTTGATTATTTTTTCATTGTTGAGTAAAACAATTGTAAGATATATAAAAAAGAAGATGTGGTATGATTGCCAATGAGACAACTCTCAACAAGAGACCAAAATGACACAGAAATTAACAATTACAGGTCATTGTACGGCCTTCAACAATGAGCAAAGCCCATACCTACCAAACCTCCACAGTTAACAAAGTATTCACAGTTAATTGTTCCCAGGCTTGTCTGTACAGCATGAACATGGCCATTGTGAGTTAGAATCTTTTCAACTTGTACTCCTTCAAACATCTTCACTCCTGAAGTAAACAGGAAATATCTTATATATTGAACAAAAAATGTCTTTCAAAACAATAGAAATAATTCACAAAGTGGAATATATTATGGGTTTATTCCAAAATCTTTTCTAAAATTTTACTTTTAACAAGAGCACACATGCTGAAATGTCTCGCTGTTTTACTGGCCATTTATTTTATGTTGAAAGTCTTAAACATTAAATATAACTGTTTAACTACATTTATCACATATTTTGTACTGATATGTACGTTTTTGCATGGCCAATAATAGCCGGAAGTCAAGGTTGGTTATCAGCCCTCTGGGCCGATATCGATATCAGCCCTCGAAATCCATATCAAGCCCCCGAGTTTAACTTCCGGTAAACTGTCAATCAAAGACTATTTGTAAACAAAGTTGAACACAATGAAAAGAAATTTAGAAAGTTACGAATCTGCTGTAGAAGAAAAAAGTAGAAATCAACAGTGAAAATCACAAAAGTTCCCGTAAAATTTTGACGTCATAAAGAATTTATAAAATATATGACGCCACACTGGAATGAGTAGCGATATAGGATTCTTCTTAAGGGGGCTCCTGGGTATAAATGATTTTTTTTTCCTCATATAGGATTTCGCTATATTTTTTCATAAATGAACTTTATCATATACAAATGTACTTAAAAGAAAAATGAAACAAAAAAATGGGGTCACCGTTCATTTAAGCTAAAATCTGCCTCTGGAAGAAGCATACATTTTTGTTAATGTCCTTTTTTTCTGTTGAACTAATAGGAGAAAAAGAGGAAATATCGAAATAAAAAAATAACCTGATATAAGAAATCGCTTAATTTTTACAATTATTTAGTTTATGTACAGCTTATTTGAAAACAATAATAAAAAAATATAGGTCACCATTGAGTTAAAAAAGATATTTCAAATTAAAGGCCAAAAAAATGGCATTTTTGCACCAAAGGGAGATAATTTGGAGCTTTTTCAATTTTTAAAGTCATCTGGGGCCAAACCAAATCAATTTTTTGGGTTGTTTTTTTAACCATATCATAAAGTAACAACTGATAGTGTAATAAATAAAGTTTGTAATGAAAACATTAAGGTTTAATTTTTTGCTAAAATTTTTGTACCCACGAGCCACCTTAAGCATTTTTTAACATTTGTAATGTAACATTTTAAAGTCGTTTAGTATTTGCAATTCTTAGAATTAATATATTTATTGTTAATCATTTCTGAAACTTTTCACAAAATGTTGTTTACCTACTGTGATTGTGATACGATATTTTTTAAACTCACAGTGACACATTTTTTATTTTATTTTCGTTAAACATCTTTTTGATTTTTGATGAAATATCAAACATAATTTGGTGTAAGCTATTTGTTTTCTCTTGCTTAAAAATATGTGATAAATAGATTATTACATGTCATTTTTCATATGGTCCTGGTATCAGCCCACGACCCATATCAAGCCCTCGGGCTAAAGCCAAGGTCAAGGTCAGATGACACCTGCCAGTTGGACATGTACACCTTACAGTCCTTCCATACACTGAATATGCTAGACCTATTGCTTATAGTATCTGAGATATGGACTTGACCACGAAAACTTAACCTTGTTCACTGATCCATGAAATGAGGTCGAGGTCAAGTGAAAACTGTCTGAAAGGCATGAGGACCTTGCAAGGTACCCACATACCAAATATAGTTATCCAATTACTTATAATAAGAGAGAAATTAACATAACAAAAAATCTTAACTTTTTTTTCAAGTAGTCACTGAACCATGAAAATGAGGTCAAGGACACTGGACATGTGACTGACCGAAAGTTTGTAATATGAGGCATCTATATTCAAAGTATGAAGCATCCAGGTCTTCTACCTTCTAAAATATAAAGCTTTTAAGAAGTGAGCTAACACAGACGCTGCCACTGCCGCCGGATCACTATCCCTATGTCAAGCTTTCTGCAACGAAAGTTGCAGGCTCGACAAAAATCAACATTGACCAATGAACCATGAAAATGAGGTCAATGTCAAATGTTACCTACCCGAAAGACATGTACATCTTTAAATCATTCCATACACCAAATATAGTTGAACTACTGCTTATAATATTTGAAAAACTGACCAAAACACAAAACTTAAAATTAACAAATAAGCATTCACTAAACCATGAAAACGATGTCAAGGACAATGGATATATGACAGACTTAAACTTAAAAAACATAATGTATACAAGGTATGAAGCATCCAGGTCTTTACCTTTTTTGTACCATGTTGGGAGGAACTTTGTAGATAATACAGATTTTGTAGATTACCTCTGTCTTTGGCTAGTCTGACATAAGTTGTACAATTTTTATGGTGGGAGATTGTCCTATGTTAGGAGGAACTTTGTAGATAATAAATTACCTAGATGTCTTTGGCTAGTCTAACATAAGTCGTACATTTTCTATAGTGGTGGGTTGTCCTATGTTAGGAGGATCTTTGAAGATAAAAGATTACCTCTGTCTTTGACTAGTTTTACATAAGTTGTACATTTGTTATGGTGGTGGGTTGTCCTATGTAAGGAGGAACTTTGTCAGTGAAAGATTACCTCTGTCTTTGGCTAGTTTTACATAAGTTGTACATTTTTTATGGTGGTGGGTTGTCCTATGTTAGGAGGAACTTTGTAGATAAAAGATTACCTCTGTCTTTGACTAGTTTTACATAAGTCGTACATTTGTTATGGTGGGAGGTTGTCCTATGTTAGGAGGAACTTTATCAGTGAAAGATTATCTCTGTCTTTGTTTAGTCTAACATAAGTCGTACAATTTTTATGGTGGGAGGTTCTCCTATGTTGGGAGGAATTTTATCAGTGATAGATTACCTCTGTCTTTGGCTAGTCTGACATAAGTTACATTACATATGGTGGGAGGTTGTCCCATGTTAGGAGGATCTTTATAGATTATAGATTACCTCTGTCTTTGGCTAGTCTGACATAAGTTGATGCTAAGTCTGAGGGAGCTACTACTCCGTCTGATGGAACATATAAGGCTGCCTAAAAAATAAATCATATAACATAACGATAATGAAACTTGAATTGAATAAAACTCACAGAACCAAAAGATTGAAAAACCCAACATTTTTGAGGGTCAGAAAGTCTAATATTTCACAAAAACATGTCTCCTCACTGGCTAATTATCTGTAAAACTTAGACAACTGACATTACCATAAAAACCTAACTAGTTTCTCAGTTATAATTCCAAAACATTGATGATAACTGTTAAATCAAGTCTTACTTTTATATTTGAATGTTACAGTATGTATTTATTTCTGATGCAGCATCTGAGACGCCTCGGATAAAAATGGACCTTTTGCAAATGCATAACAATACATCTGTTATCTTATCTCAGGTTGAAACAATATCAAGGTAAGTTTGTAACTGTTTGAAAATTGTGTTGTTATCAGAACCCTAGAAGTAGATCAAAATTCATCTGTCATTTCCTATCTAAATGTTTTAAAATCAATTAAAGACTCAAACATGTAAATGTATATGTGATCTTGCATAAGGTCGATTTCTATCGAAAGCAAGTCATTTGTTATTTTACATCAATATAACCTACATCCCCTGATACGACCTCTAACATACAATAAATCAATTCAAACATAGCTCTTTTAAAACCTTTATACCTGAATATCTTCTGTTTTAAGAACAGGTGCTAATCTTTGTACTTCTTCTGGTCCAATAAAATGGGCTTCAATACCAGTAGCACTAAAAAAGAAAATGTTAATATTAGCACTTTTAAAAATATATACATATTATGATGAAAGATTGCTATAAGAATGATTACAACCATTTTTGGCCGAAATTCTAGAACTTAGAATAAAGAAGATTACACATGCAAAATCATGACATATTTAAAATAAAAATGTGTATTTTTTTTATATTTTCACTGTTAACAGTTTGATACAGATTTGATCTTAAATTATTTTTTTTACAAAAAATTTGCATACAAGTTATTTCTCACCTAGTTGATTAAAAAATAACAAAAATGTGTCCATAGTACATGGATGCCCCAACTCGCACTATCATTTTCCATGTTCAGTGGATTGTGAAAATGGGGTAAAAACTTTAATTTGGCATTTAAATTAGAAAGATCATAATATAGGGAACATGTGTACTAAGTTTCAAGTTGATTGGACTTCAAAATCTATCTTGACCAAAAACTTTCATAGCCAGAACTTCACACTATCATTTTCTTTGTTCAGTGAACATGAAATCGGAGTCAGTGTCCCTAATTAACAGTTTTTAACATTAACAACTACAGCATGTCAGTGCCCCATATTGACAGGTTAACTTGAACAACTACAGCATGTCTGTGGCCCTAATTAACAGGTTTACTTGCACAACTAGAGCATGCCAGTGCCCCTAATTTAGAGGTAAACACACACCTACAGCATGTCAGTGCCCCGAATTTACAGGTAAACTTACACACCTACAGCATGTCAGTGTCCCTAATTGACAGGTTAAGTTACACAGCTACAGCATGTCAGTGCCCCTAATTGACAGGTTTACTTGCACAGCTACAGCATGTCAGTGGCCCTAATTGACAGGTTTACTTACACACCTACAGCAAGTCAGTGCCCCTAATTGACAGGTTTACTTACACACCTACAACAGGTCATTGTCCCTAATTGACAGGTTTACTTACACACCTACAACAGGTCATTGTCCCTAATTGACAGGTTTACTTACACACCTACAACAGGTCATTGTCCCTAATTGACAGGTTTACTTACACAGTTACAGCTTGTCAGTGCCCCTAATTGACAGGTTTACTTACACACCTACAACAGGTCATTGTCCCTAATTGACAGGTTTACTTTCACACCTACAGCATGTCAGTGCCCCTAATTGACAGGTTTACTTACACAGCTACAGCATGTCAGTGCCCTTTATTGACAGGTTTACTTACACAGCTACAGCCAGCCAGTGTCCCTAATTGACAGGTTTACTTACACATCTACAACAGGTCAGTGTCCCTAATTGACAGGTTTACTTACACGGCTACAGCAAGCCAGTGTCCCTACTTGACAGGTTTACTTACACACCTACAACATGTCAGTGTCCCTAATTGACAGGTGAACTTACACACCTACAGCAAGCCAGTGTCCAAAATTGACAGGTTTACTTACTCGGCTACAGCAAGCCAGTGTCCCTAATTGACAGGTTAACTTACACACCTACAATAGTTATCCAAGGTACCCGGATTATAATTTAGTACGCCAGACACGTGTTTCGTCTACATAACATGTCAGTGTCCCTAATTGACAGGTTTACTTACACGGCTACTGCAAGCCAGTGTCCCTAATTGACAGGTTAACTTACACACCTACAACATGCCAGTGTCCCTAATTGACAGGTTTACTTACACACCTACAACAGGTCATTGTCCCTAATTGACAGGTTTACTCACACACCTACAGCATGTCAGTGTCCCTAATTGACAGGTTTACTTACACACCTACAACATGTCAGTGTCCCTTATTGACAGGTTTACTTACACACCTACAACATGTCATTGTCCCTAATTGACAGGTTTACTTACACACCTACAACATGTCAGTGTCCCTTATTGACAGGTTTACTTACACACCTACAACAGGTCATTGTCCCTAATTGACAGGTTTACTTACACACCTACAACATGTCAGTGTCCCTTATTGACAGGTTTACTTACACACCTACAACAGGTCATTGTCCCTAATTGACAGGTTTACTTACACACCTACAACATGTCAGTGTCCCTTATTGACTATTGACAGGTTTACTTACACACCTACAACACGTCATTGTCCCTAATTGACAGGTTTACTTACACACCTACAACATGTCAGTGTCCCTTATTGACAGGTTTACTTACACACCTACAACATGTCAGTGTCCCTTATTGACAGGTTTACTTACACACCTACACAAGGTTGGCAAAAAAGCAGTCAATACTAGTATTGATCATGCCAGTGGTTAATACCGGGAAATACTGGCAAATACTGGGAAATACCGGCAAATACTGGTCAATTGAAATTTTGAGTGGTCATTACTATAAAAACCACTATCTACTTAGTCATTTATAATTACTATTAATAATTTATTTATAAAGAAAGTGTTCAAATCATTCTTAAATCTTTCATTTCTAAATCTTTTGTAAATTCAAACAGGGATCTACATTGATTAATGTGTACATAATATTATAGTAAAAAATAAAAACTTTTTGTCCCTGCTTTAAATTTCCATTTCCAGCAAGAAGAAGGTTTTTATCTCACAGATAAATAGACAGGAAATAATTTATTGTTTAAGGGAGTCTTCATGTATCAATTTTATTACTTTCAACTACTGTCATCTTTTATTGGAGGCTGTTGTTTTAGTAATTAAATTTTTACACCTAGCAATGCCAGGTGATAGGTAAAAAGACCCATGTTACTTCATTTACCTGTAGTTTTATTTACCTTTAATTTTAATTACCTGTAAAATCATAAATTTTGAATAAAAATATATTGATTTTAAAATGTTGAAATAAAATGTAAATTTGTATATATATCTTCAGTATGCAATATCATAATTCATAATAACTAAATTTAAAATCAGTAAGAACAAGTGTTCCCGTTATAAATGAATAAAACATATCAAATTCATTAATTTTTTAAGCTGACACATGCTTAAAGATTAAAGATTAAGTATATTTGACTTTTTATCAGGATTTACTTCAATTAATAGTAGAAACAACCATGAAAATTTCAATTGACCAGTAATTGCCAGTATTGACGACTTGGGGAGTATTGTTCAAGGCAGTAAATTACGGCAAATGCCGGGGGTGGTATTTACCGCCCAACCTTGCACCTACAACAGGTCAGTGTCCCTAATTGACAGGTTTACTTACACAGTTACAGCATGTCAGTGTCCCTAATTGACAGGTTTACTTACACAGTTTCAGCATGTCAGTGTCCCTAATTGACAGGTTAACATACACACCTACAGCACTTTAGTTTCCCCAATTGACAGGTTTACTTACACACCTACAGCACTTTAGTGTCCCTAATTGACAGGTTTACTTACACAGCGACAGCATGCTTTCTCTGTAACAAGTTGACTCTATCTTTAGTCTGAGCAATGTTTATGCTACCACACTGCTTCCAACCTTAAATGTATAAGAGGCAGTGATATCTTTGGCTTTCTTCAAAACTACCTTTACCCTTTTTTCATTGGGAAAATATGCGTAATTTTCATCAAATTGGAAAATTTAAAATAAGCCATGAATTTGACTGAAACTTCAATTTACAGACACCTTTCAAGGGTCAAACCCTCCTTTGAAATAAGACCCCTTTTTGTCAGTGATGATACATAGACTCTCAAATCTGCACATTTAGTCATTTTAGGCATGAAAAATGTATAAATGAGTGATTTAAGCCTTTTTTTTCAAATTGGGATTCTTCTCCAAGGGAAAAAGCCTTTAATCTCCACTAATTTAAGTCAAACAATATCACTGAGAGGAATTAACATTTCATAAAAAATGGTGAAAACATGATATTAAAAGGGGATAATTTTAGATTTGTGTTTTGGTAAAGTGAGATAAGATTGGTTGTATGTATCAATAAAGGGAGACACTTTTAGTTGTATGTTAAGATAAGATAAAGGGAGATAATATTGGTTGTCTGTATCAATAAAGGGAGATAACTTCAGTTGAATGTTTGGATAAGAAAAGGGAGATAATATTGGTTGTGTGTATCAATAAAGGGAGCTAATTTCAGTTGAATTTTTGGATAAGATAAAGGGAGATAATATTGGTTGTGTGTATCAATAAAGGGAGATAATTTCAGTTGAATGTTTGGATAAGATAAATGGAGATTATATTGGTTGTGTGTATCAATATAGATCATTTAATTTGTGTGTGTGTGTGTATCATTCAAGGAGATACAAAACTGACACATGACATCTTCTAACTTTTCTAATGACCTATACCTACATACCTGCCAACCCTCCCGTTTTAATCGGGATTGATAAAACAATATAAATTAAATAAAAATTGAACAAAGAATCATAAAAGGATGGCAATTAAATGATTTTGTAAGCCTTAGGACAAAAAAAAAAATTATGTTTTAAAAATCATTTAAAAGAATTATACTTCTATTGAATGTTTGAATTGAAATTTACAAGAGATGTTCTGAACTAATTTGAATTAAATGTGAATGTGCATACATATATTGCACCATCTGAAACAGATTTGAAACAGATTTGAAAAGCTGTCCTGATGGGATGCAAATGTCAAAGATGATGAAAAATGATAGAAACAAACAATACTCCTTGTATAGGAGATAACCATATTTAAAGAAATAAAGTATATCTCTTAACTCTTATATGTGTTTTGTATCTTGAATGAATAAACAGGTCATATATTTCACTTGAAAATGTCATAGCTGAGGGGGAGATCTCCTTCTTTGAAGATTTCAGAAGTTGGCAGGTATATACTTATATGAAATAATGACCAATGAGAAGTTTGGACTTGACCTATGTAATACTAACCAATGCTATGTCCTGTCTTTTCTACTGACCTCTGCATATATAATACTGACCTATGCTATGTTCAGACTTGCCTATGACATATATAATACTAACCAATGCCATGTCCTGCCTTTTCTAATGATCTGTACAGTTCAGCACTATACTTGACTAGTCTAGCTGAAGGAACATCATCTCTCAGTTGACCAATCAAACCAACAGAATGCCATGTTGTTCCACATGTATATCTACAAAAACAAGAGTTACAAAGAAGACCCTTTCTACATATTTTACATATTTTACATGATTTTGGCAGTTATCATGGTGATGTTAAATTCAAGTTGTTGATTTGCTAACTATTTGGTCTTGTTAAGAATTGCACATCAGGTGTTCCCGCTACTGCTCTCCGTTTACACGACATCACCCTTGTTGTGACGTTAGCTTTGAGAGTTCCAATACAAGTATCATTGCAAACAGACATACTTATTTTCTAAGCCTTAATTTGTGTCCAATACAACCACTGTACGATAGGTCTGATATTACTTATTTTTAAAGTTTTTTTCCTTTAATTTTCGGAACTAAGCATACCAAGAAAATGTGTTTTGCAAGCAAAACCTATTTCCTCCTCTAAGTTAAAGGGTGTTTCAATCTAACAGTAATAATTCAGTATTTACGTATTTACTTCCGTTCTTGGTTATTAACGTCCCCTGCTCCAACAGTACAACATCATTCCAACCCCTCTCTGCTAGTTGGTAGCTAGCTATAGATGTCCCAGTTGCACCCCCACTAATTTTACAATAACCCCCTACCCACTGTAGGTTACTTACTTCCCCTGCTCCAATAGTACAACATCATTCCAACCCCTCTCTGCTAGATGGTAAGCTATAGATGACCCAGTTACACCACCACCACATATCACCACACGAGCATGCTTTGGCAAATCAACAACTGTCTTCAATGATTTTGATGCTTCGTTATTGTTTACACTACTTCTGTGGAAAGCTCTGTAGAAGGCATCACTTGTACAGCGTTTGTGTATAGGAACTTTTAAATAGCGAATTAAAGACATACTTGTTGCTCAATCTGTTCAAGTCATTTTTAACATCTTATTTCAATCCAGTTTGTCAGTAGTGATACCAGATATTACACTGACTATGTTAACAAAATAACTTTATCTAATGCATATCCTGCTGTCAATATCACCAGGGTCAGCATCTAGGACGAAACTATTTAATATCTGAAATGTAAATAAACAACATTTATAATATATACCTGAGGTCAGGAAATGATAATGGATAAAAGCTACATAGTAGAGTCAATATTCCTGTCCTAGATTAGACTCATAGCAAACAAGTTGATCTATTTCAGTTGACAAATTGTATTCATATCAAGATTGTCACCTCATCAGGCCTGCCTTCACATTAGATGTTAGGATAATGTTTATTATGATAAAGAGAATTGACCTTATTAAGCTAAAGATTATCTTTCTGGTTTTAATGTTTTAGTTTCATCAATCTATATATGTCAAGGATATAAATTTTGTAGTTACTTTGACAAATAGACTGATTAAAATAATTCACTTCTTGTCAGAAATGTTTTTAAAAAATAAACTCTTGAAGGGATTTATATTGCCATCGTCCCTCTGTTGCTTGTTAACTTTATACATAAAATTCAATATAGAAATTAACAAAACTTGGGCAGGTACATATGTTCTTATAAGTTAGCTGAATTTTCTACCTTGAGTATGTGGATTGAACTACAATTTTTATGAAGTTCACTACAAAAAGTGCCATTACAAACCTCAAGGTATGCATCTTAGGACATGAAAATTTGTGGAAATTGAGAATACATTAATTCACAAAAATATACTTTCTATTAGCATGATTAGCCTGAGCAGTTGAAATGACGGAACTCAATAATATTATTGAAATAACAAAAGCAACCTGCTTATTATTTATTACATTGATTTCCCAGTTAAATAAAAACAAATATTTCACATGTGAAATAAAAGTTGTTATTTCATTTGTATTTCACTCTCTGGCATCATACAACAATTGGCGTTGTCAAGACGTCGATAACAGGGGATCAAAACAAACTGTGAATGCGTAGGAAAATGATATAGTTCCTCACATGTTTTACATTAATTTCTTTTTTTTTTTTTTTTTTTTTTTTTTTTTCCAAAGTAAATATCTTTTATCATATATCTGCTGCTTTAACAATTTACTCGGATTACAGCGTTAGCCCGAGTATCCCTGTAATCAGTTACTGAATTTCCAGGGAAAAGTTCAGTAAAGTATACTAAAGTATTAATTATATATATCACATACACATTCTTTTTAAATACAGTGTATACATATTAACAATAAAATTTCATAGTATAAATCACGTGTTTTACATTAATTTCTTTAAAAAAGCCATTTGCCAATGTAATAAAAAGAATAACTTATTAAAGAATTCAAATATCAAAAAATATTCAACTCATGACGCAACAACACTGATAATTAACTCATGCGCTATGCGCATTTGTGAATTAATGAGAATATTAATGACATGAAGATGATTTCCTATATGTTACCGAATTTATTATAGGATTTTATAGCTAGGACATAATTTTGTAGAAAAATTAGTCTGGGGACATAGATTACAATCCCCGGACTAAATATACTAGTAAATTTTTTAACCATGGACTATTTATACTAGTAATATTTGTCCGCCCAGACATATTTTACCAGGACAAATTTATATGGGGACGAAGTCCCCAATTACGGTAGAAAAATCAATGAAAAAAAAAAAAAAAAAAAAAAAATCTGGGAAAATTTCCCGAATTTTTCATTGTACTATTAATGAACTCAAAATCGTTAACTTTTTTTTTCAGATCTAGTTCCTGTTCCGGTTTTCCCGCATTTGCGCAGAAATCTGTCTTGTTTGCATGAGACTTTGATTTTTTTTTTTATATTTATCAGTCTAGTAAAACATAAGACAATGTAAGATTGGATCTCAATACAAATTCAATTTTAATAATTGTTTGATATGAAAAAAAACGTTACGTTACCTGATGAAAGCGTTTCTTTTGTTTACATCGAATATGACGTCATAACTTAAAGAACGTCACAGCTAATTCCCTAACAACAGAACCAAAATCGGGAACGTTACGTACGGTATTTCGGTTTCTTTTATCAACATGATTGAATTAAGAAAATAATACATACAGACTTCGTCCCCATTCACAGGTTATGCCTGCCTCATATTATTTGTCCGCCCAGACATATTTTACCAGGACAAATTTATCACTTACAATTACTGAGACATGACAGTTGTTTTCCATTTGTTCTGTTTAATGTCAACAAAGTCAAACATTTGATTATTGTCAGTTTTCATTGACTCTCTCTTTTAAATTTTCAATGAAGTATAGTAATTTTGTTTATATTTTCATACAGGTCATGCAGGTCAAATTGAAATCATTTCTTTACACACTCTCAGTGACTGTGACTCTGTGTGACACTTAAAAAAATACAACCCCTACCCTTTCCTTTGTCTCAAAGACAAAGATGACAAAGTTGATTTTCAGAGCAAAACTCATAAATAAAATAATTATTGACTTACTGTTTTAACACTAAACTATCTATAATTCAAAGAGGTTTAACTAATCTATAAAACCTGTCAGTAGAAAGTCAAATGCTGTCTGCTCTATTTACAAATGTACAGTCTCATGGAGGCATAAATTAAAGCCTACGAATTCTGGACTCAAAAATAATCTCATGTGTCTAAAGAACAAAAAAATCACAAAACTTATTCTTAGATTTGAGAATATATATAATTTTTAATTTCCTGTAAATTCTTAGTACTTTTACCTTGTTGATAAAAATATGAAAACTAATTTGTAAGCAATGTTCCGGTCTTTAGGCAATTCCAAAGAAAATGGCTGCGCCCATAGATAAAAGTTTACCCGTAGGAAAACTTGTTTTTGAAAAATCCAGCTTTAAAAATGAAAAGTCTAAACATGAGGAGTTTATAGAAGATCACCATTTCAATTACGCAGTATGTTGACTACTCAATAAACACACCGGCACATGCTCATTGTTAGCTGGTCAGATACAATGTAAAAAAAAAAAGGGGGGGAGGGGATTTAAGATGGACAAAAAAAGCTTTTTACACCTCAGAGTACAGACTCACCTGTGTAGTTGGAAAATTTTGAAGGCCTGGCATCCACCAAATAAAATCCTGGTTTGTTCTCCCTAATGTACGATGCCCTAGCACATGTACATGTATCTGTTCGCCCAATTATGATAATGTATGAGGCAGGCATTACCTGTAAATGGGGACGAAGTCTGTATGAATTATTTTTTTGTAACTTAAATATTTGTTAAAAAAAAGGAATGGAAATACCGCTACGTTTCCAATTTGGTTCTGTTGTTAGGGATTTTAGTTGTGACATTATTTAAGTTATGACATACGTCATATGCAATGTAAACAAAGAAACGCTATCATCAGGTTACGTTTTTTCATATCAAGGAACTATTAATAAGGAAATTGGTATTGTGTTCCTTCCTATTTAAAGCTAGACTGATAAATATATATTTTACTCAAAGTTTCATACAAACGAGACCGGAAAAAGGAAGTACATTGTAAATTTCTGCGCAGATGCGGGAATACACCTTATCGCTATTTATCCGCCATTGCTGGATTTCACACAGGTTCCCGTAAAATGTTGACGTCATAAAACAAAATATCTGACGCCACAATGGAAAAGTGATTGTTGTTGACGTCAAAAGTTCAAGCGGCAGGGTCAGCCGGGATTAGCGATTAGGTGTATTCAAAACAAGATATCAAAAAAATTGAACGATTTTGAGTTCATTAGTACAATCAAAATTTCAGTAAAATTTTCCCCTCATATTATGAGGCTGCAGGCATTACCTGTGAATGGGGACGAAGTCTGTATGAGTTATTTTTTTTGTAACTTACATATTTGTTAAAAAAAAGAAAGGGAAATGCTGTAATGTTTCCGATATTGGTTCTGTTGTTAGGGATTTTACTCGTGACGTTATTTAAGTTATGATGTCCATGTTCAATGTAAACAAAGAAAGGCAATGCATCAGGTAACTTACAATGTTCCAGTAGATTACTTGAATACAATGTATTTATCTCTATTGACATTGATGTTATAAACAATATGATTTTATCATGTTTATTCAGTCAATTTATGCAGAATAACTAAGACTTAGTATACTTATGAATGAACTTGTAAATTCTTTTCATAATTTACAATCAGTTATGAATGATTGTTTTTATTTAAAAATTCCAAGCCGACTAGTTTATCATAACAAATGTTATTTTTATTGTTACTCTGGACAATAATTACAACAATCAGTGAGAATTATCATGATTATTATGTCATTGAACAATTTTAATGCTCCAAAACAACCTTTAACTTTTGAATTTTTCCTTGTATTTTCATAAATTTCAAGAACATATAGCATATAAACATCTGAATAAGTGTAACATAAATGTATTTTTTTAAAGTAGGGAGAACCAACTAGGGGCGACCCAACTAGATGCGAATTAACTCAGGGCAAAAGAACCCACAAAATATATATTAAAGGAAAGAAAAAAAATGACCATCAAATTCCAAAACTTTTTAAGTCTTTTTTATTTATTTTTAAAAAAATGATTAAAAATGTGATTTTTTAATGTCTAATTTGTGAATGATTTTCAACTTTGATAATATATAGTGAATGTTAGAGACAGACAGGATACTACATATATAAGTTGACATCTTGTTTCTTTTTAGGAATAAAAGTTATTATAATTTTATATAAAAAGGTGAAGTGAACTCAATCCTTTTCAATTGTTTTTAAGTTTTTTCTTATATTGTGCTTCTACATCACTGTTTTGAGTAAGGGGAAAGAGTCGAATGTTTGGGTAACATGTCACCATATTTTTTTTTTAGATCAGCTGTATTCTACCAAATTGTAAAAGGATTCCGGACATACTGCAATCCAGTTGTGTTGGAGAGAAATCCTTCTTGGTACAAGATTTACCATTGATAGAAGTGATTAGCTTGGATTTGATAGAGGCCTTTATTAAAAGAGGTGAGATTTAAGGTCACTCCAGGTCATCACATTCCTTGGAGCAGCAGAGAACTACCAAAAACTTGAAAAATGGGTGTTTGCTGCTATTACCATGATTACACAGCTCAAAGGAGTAACATTAAACTTTACATGTTCTAAATATATGTGTGTAAGCACCTTCTAAAGCAATTATTCCAATAGATAATGACATCAACAGAATAATCTTTTTTAAGTTGTGTTTAAGATACAACATTTAACATGTTAAATATGTGTGCTATATAATAGATATAGGAAGATGTGGTGTGAGTGCCAATGAGACAACTCTCCATCCAAATAACAATTTAAAAATTAAACCATTATAGGTTAAAGTACGGCCTTCAACACGGAGCCTTGACTCACACCGAACAACAAGCTATAAAGGGCCCCAAAATTACTAGTGTAAAACCATTCAAACGGGAAAACCAACGGTCTAATCTATATAAACAAAAACTCTGTAGGATATCTAATGTAGGATATCTAATGTAGGATATCTAACGTAGGATATCTAACGTAGGATATCTAACGTAGGTTATCTAACGTAGGATATCTAACGTAGGATATCTAACGTAGGTTATCTAACGTAGGTTATCTAATGTAGGTTATCTAATGTAGGTTATCTAATGTAGGATATCTAATGTAGGATATCTAATGTAGGTTATCTAATGTAGGATATCTAATGTAGGATATCTAATGTAGGATATCTAATGTAGGATATCTAATGTAGGATATCTAATGTAGGATATCTAATGTAGGATATCTTATGTAGGATATCTTATGTAGGATATATCTTATGTAGGATATATCTAATGTAGGATATCTAATGTAGGATATCTAATGTAGGATATCTTATGTAGGATATATCTTATGTAGGATATATCTAATGTAGGATATCTAATGTAGGATATCTAATGTAGGATATCTAATGTAGGATATCTTATGTAGGATATCTTATGTAGGATATATCTTATGTAGGATATATCTAATGTAGGATATCTAATGTAGGATATCTAATGTAGGATATCTAATGTAGGATATCTAATGTAAGTTATCTAATGTAGGATATCTAATGTAGGATATCTAATGTTTACATTTTGTCATCTTTCTACACAATAGTTATTTTTCTATTGTTCACCATTTTTCCCACTTTACATTGTTTCATATTTACAGGAAAATTACGAATGTTATCTCATGGAGGAAATATTGATACTGATGATTTTGTAGCTGTTCTTCCCACAGGTAAATAGCTGGTGGTATATGTATATAAGTGTGTCAAATAGAATAGGTTTACCTAATAGATTACATGTATAATCTTTAGACAGAGTAACAGGTAAACCAGTAGTGAAGTTACTGTGTTAAAGCCCTATCGAGAGTACCGTACAAATGTATCTTTTTTAGAATTCAATAACTTTAAGTTTATCCTTGGCCATTTCTATGCTTGGCTTTGAGCATTCCTGTTTTACTTTAATTATCCAATACTGCCGATTTACCATAACTAACTAGGAATTCATTCATATTCGTTAGATACCAATTTTCCTTGGTACAGAGAAACCATGAATTCAAATGATCAACGAATTACATTTTTTATAAAGGAATGTATGTAGTCTTTATCAAAACAATGAAATTAAATATCCACAAAACTGCATTTTTTCTTGAAACCACAAAAATAGATGAATCCACAATAATTCAATAATTTTATGATAATGTTTAATAAAGATCTTGCCCCAAGCTGATAGACAAGTTTTCTGGGTGCTAATTAATTTACGTTTTCAAGGTTAACAATAACAATCAATATACTGGACAACTGATCTGTCAAATTATTTACCCCGACTATCATTTAGAATTAAACAAAGTTTATTGATGCTTTCAATACTAATTTAAATCAAATATATTTTGAAAAAATAGAAAAAGGTCTGGTAAACTGGTTAGTGTTTTTGGTATTCGATATTCAGTCCAACCGACAGTTAACCGTTGACAACACTATTATATGTTTATATGCTTACAGACATCATAACTAAAACAGTTCTATTAATTATACAGTAGCACCCGTTTCTTTAGACCATGTTATGAACATGAAATTAATTCAATTAGTAGTATGCCTTATAAGTCAATTATTTAGTAAATTATAATCATAAATAACAATTTTTGTGAATATAATCCTGTTTTACAATCAATTATTTTCATGTTTTCCAGGTCATCTGATTTTACACCTAAGTAAAGACACATACCAACAACTAGGTTTGGAAGGAAAACCTTCACAGTTTCCTAAGAGAAAGAAATCTAAATACAGTAAAGTTACTACATATATTATATCATTAGAAAATTTACAACATTGTAATGAGGACAAAAAAGTTTTTATTTGTTAAAGGGAGATTATCTATGTTCAGATTATATTGACCAAGGAAAGTCTGAGTGTCAATATAATCTAACAGGTCCATATATAAGGTATTGACTGAGTGAAAGTCCTTAATTATATATTACACATGTGTAATTAATGCATTAGGAAAATCTTGTTCAGTGTTCTTTCTGTGTATTTTTTATTTGTATTTTGCCAGAATTTTAACATTGTATTTAAAAAATCAATATTCTTTAAACAACTTCATAGCTTGTTGCGTTAGCCTTCTTGTATTCTTAGCGTCTGCAAGTAGCATAATTTCTCCTTCTGATAAGCTTTTCCTATTGTAATGACAGAACGTCATTAATCTAATCTAACAAGATTTTTTCATACTGACCATCAATATACATGTACATATAAAAAGAAACAAAGTGTCAATAAGATTGAAATATAAACAAGGCTTCAGATTCATAATAAATAACCTTTGAACATGTGATCGTAATATCCAATGAAAAGAGGACAATGCTACACCATATATAATATTGACAATTATTCTACAAGCATCCTTTATATACTTAAGATTACTAAAACTGATTTTGGGTTATAGTCTTTTATTTTATGATTATGTTGATGCAATGAAATTGTTTCTTAGAAATGCTGTCTTTTTTAGTTGTAGATATAGATTTGACAAGTCCATCCTTCAAACCAGGAAAGAAGTGTTACAACAGAGTAAAATGGTGTTTTAAAGACAGACTTGGTCTCAAGTTTAATTTTTTAGCAACTTGGACACCTTCAGGTTAGCAAAAATTATATCTGAAATTATAACTGAATACTTATAGATTATTACATGGCATTTTCCATTATGGCCCTGGTTTCAGCCCTAGACTCCCATATCAAGCCAGAGGGCTTGATATGAGTCGTGGGCTGATACCACAGACCATATGGAAATGACATGTAATAATCTATTTATCACATATTTTCAAGCAAGAAAAAAAAAGATAGCATTTATCAAATTATATTTGATATTTTCAACAAAAATTCAAATAAAACATTTAAAGAAAATGTATCACAGTGAGTTTTCAAAGTTCGAATCACAGTCAGTAAACAAAGTTCAGTGTAAAGTTTATCAAATCTCAATTAACAATAAATATATTAATTCTCAAAATTGTAGATATTAAACGACCTAAAGTGTTACATTTCCAATTAATGCTGAGGAAGAATAAACCATATTGCTACTATGATTTGTAAATATGTTCCGCTTGAACTTTCAAAGTCCTACAACAATCACTTTTCCATTGTGGCGTCATGTATTTTCTAAATTCTTCATGACGTCAAAATTTTTACGGGAACTTTTGTGATTTACACTGTTAATTTTTATACACCCGTCAAAATTTTGACAGGACGTATTATGGTATACACATGTCCGGTGTCTGTCCGTCCGTCTGTCTGTCCGGCGTAAGCATGTCGCACCGTAACTTGAGAACGACTTATCCAAATTTCATGAAACTTGATATAGTTGTTTCTTATGATGGTCAAATGATCTGTATACTTTTTGGTGAAAATTAGATTTAAACTTTTTGATTTACGGCACTTTGTAACTAAAACAGGGGTGTGTTTTTTTCACATGTCGCACTGTATCTCAAAAACGATTCTTGATTATGGCTTAAAACTTTAAACACTTCTTAGTTATATTAATCTTAATATCTATATACTTTTTGGTGATGATTAAAAATTTCATTTTTGAGTTATTGAGTATTGTAAAAAAGGGGGAGGGTTTTTTTACATGTCGCGCCATATCTCAAAATCGATTTATGATTATTGCTACAAACTTTACACATGTCTTTGTTATATTAATCTTAAGATCTGTATACTTTTTGATGATGATTCAAAAGTTCATTTTTGAGTGATTGAGTATTTTGTAAAAAAGGGGGAGTTTTTTTTTTTACATGTGCCGTATCTCTATAACAATTTATGATTATTGCTTAAAACTTTACAC
Organism: Mytilus trossulus; assembly: GCF_036588685.1. Classification (NCBI taxonomy): domain Eukaryota; kingdom Metazoa; phylum Mollusca; class Bivalvia; order Mytilida; family Mytilidae; genus Mytilus; species Mytilus trossulus. Next base: position 91,076,314 of record NC_086378.1, read on the forward strand.
ACTTCTTTGTTAATCACATAAGTTGTCTATTACCTTGTCATGTAAAGTAATACTATAGTACGGTAGAATCTATTTGTGGATCTTCTCCTCCATCTTTAAAAAAAACAACACCCAATATAGAAATCACAATGATATAGTTTAAAATGATATTCTAGGCTCTTTCCAGAGATGGATTTTAACCAGAGTTTTGGGAAATACTTCTAACTTGTATGCAAGGATTTTTTTAATTTTTAAAAATATCTATTTTTAAATCTTATTTATTGTATGATAAATGTATTTCAGATAATGAAGTCTGTCCAAGTTCTTTGCAAAAATACTTAACAATGAAAGGCTGCAAGTGTAAACCAGTAAAGATCAAATGTAACATGAAGAAATATAATGATGTCCTTGTCCCAGATATTGACCCCAGCCATGTGGATTTTGACAATATGGACTATAGTTACCCTGATGTTTTTGAATGGCTGGGAGGATTTTCATGTGGAATTGATTTGTAAGTCAGAAATTATTTGTTTTGTTAATACTTGCATCAATGTGTATGATCTATTCAAGTGAAATAGTAGTACAAGTAGATTTTATGGACTTTGACTTACTTAACGATCCCGTAATCAGGATTCAGGTTGAGACATGAACAACGGAATGCTACTGCTAAATCACAATAGTTGGCAGGTCTGCAAATGACTAAGTGTTTAGTTAGCTATAAAATCAGGTTCAATCCACCATTTTTTACATTAGAAAATACCTGTACTAAGTCAGGAGTATGACAATCGTTATCCATGTTAGAGATTAAGGTTTTGTCATTTCATTAGGAACTTTCTGTTGGAATTTTCCTCAGAGTTGAAAATCTAAAATTAACATTTTAGCACTCATTTTTGTTGAGACTACAAAATTTATTGCGCTAAGGCAAGACATAGCCATCCTAGATCAAGGTTAGCTTCAGCAGCATCAACACTGCCGTTAAAGTTTTTTTAGTCATCAATCACTTTATCAAACCTTCTTGGAATTTTGATGAAATCTGGACAGAAGCTTATTTTGGTCCTTGGTTATGACCAAAATGCAGTATCCAGAGAACAATTTTGAATATATATCCATTTTTAGCTCACCTGGCCTAAAACCTTTTCTCATCACTTGGCATCCGTCGTTGTCGTCATCGTCGTCGTCTGTCGTCGTTAACAATTTTTCAAACATCTACTCCTCTGAAACTACTGAATGGATTTGAATGAAACTTAGCATGATTGTTCCTTAGATTATCCTGCACAAAGTGTGTGCTTCGATTTTTGATCCGTCAAAAAACATGGCCGCGGTTACTTAAAATAGAACATAGGGGTCAAATGCAGTTTTTGGCTTATATCTCAAAAACAAAAGCATTTAGAGCAAATCGGACATGGAGTAAAAATGTTCATTAGGTCAAGATATATCAGCCCTGAAATTTTCAGATGAATCAAACAAACCATTGTTGGGTTGCTGCCACTTAATTGGTAATTTTACAGTTTTTGGTCATTATCTTGAATATTTTTATAGATAAAGATAAACTGTAAACAGCAAAAATGATCAGCAAAGTAAGATCTAAAAAAAATTAAGTTAATATGACCAAAATTGTCAATTGACCCCTTAAGGGGTTATTGTCCTTTAATGACAATTTTTCACAATTTGTTCATCATATTTACTAACTTTAAAAAATCTTCTCCTCTGAAACTACTGAATGGATTTGGATGAAACTTAGCATGATTGTTCCTTAGATTATCCTGCACAAAGTGTGTGCTTCGATTTTTGATCCGTCAAAAAACATGGCTGCCTTTACTTAAAATAGGACATAGGGGTCAAATGCAGTTTTTGGCTTATATCTCAAAAACAAAAGCATTTAGAGCAAATGTGACGTGGGTATAAATGTTCATTAGGGTAATATCTATCAGCCCTGAAATTTTCAGATGAATCAACCAACCCATTGTTGGGTTGCTGCCACTTAATTGGTAATTTTAAGGAAATTTTGCAGTTTTTGGTCATTATCTTGAATATTATTATAGATAAAGATAAACTGTAAACAGCAAAAATGATCAGCAAAGTAAGATCTACAAATAAGTTAAGATGACCAAAATTGTTAATTGACCCCTTAAGGGGTTATTGTCCTTTAATGACAATTTGTTCATCATATTTGCTAACTTTAAAAAATCTTCTCCTCTAAAACTACTCAACCAAATTCAACCAAACTTCAACTGAATGATCAGTAGGGTGTATAAAATAAAGTTTGTGCTTTATTTTTTATTTCGTCAAAAAACATGGCCGTCATGGCTAAAAATAGAACACAGGGTAAAATGCAGTTTTTGGCTTATATCTCAAAAACTCCAGCATTTAGAGCAAATAAGACAGAAGTTAAAGTATTTATTAGGTCAAGTTCTACCTGTCCTGAAATTTTCAGCCGAATTGGGTAACTGTTTTTCAGGTATAATGCCCCTGAATTGATGATTTTAAAGAAATTTTGCAGTTTTTGGTTATTATCTTGAATATTATTATAGATACAGATAAACTGTATATAGCAAAAATATTAAGCAAAGTAAGATCTACAAATAAGTCAATTTGACCAAAATTGTTAATTGACCCCTTTAGGAGTTATTGCCCTTTAAAGACTTTTTTCACAATTTGTTCATCATGTTGACTTACTTTAAAAGATCTTCTCCTTTGAAACTGCTGTACCAATTTCAGCCAAACTTAGGCTAAATGAGTTTCAGAGTATCTAGTATAAATTTTATATTTTATTTCCTTGTATGTCAAGAAACATAGCTCCTATGGCTAAAATAGAACATAGGAGAAAATGATTTTTTTTTTGCTTTTGAAGAAAATAGGTCAATTCAAAGAACATTTAAATAAATTGAAAAGCCAAAATAATTATTGATGAGAGATTTAACCAAAAAAATTAAGGTGAGCGATTCAGGCTCTGGAGAGCCTCTTGTTCTATATTCTACTAATAAATGGACTAATTGTAGACGAGACACAGCGTTCCTCTGAATTTTATTAATAACATATAATTTTATATATTTATACATGTAGATCCTGTAATCCAGATGATTATTTATCAACCTACAGTTTTAATGGTCCCACACAATCACCAGCAACATGTAGTTATGTGTTGAAGGCCGTACTTTAACCTATAATGGTTTACTTTTTAAATTGTTATTTGAATGGAGAGTTGTCTCATTGGCACTCACACCACATCTTCCTATATGTATGTACAATATAGTGGATATTTTATATATTTATAGATCCTGTAATCCAGATGATTATTTATCAAACTACAGTTTTAATGGCCCCACACAATCACCAGCAACATGTAGTTATGTACAATACAGTGGATATTTTTCCTGTCAAACTGTTCAGTCCATTGTTAAGTCTATCAGGTATTTACCAAATGTTTGTTAGCAATTAATGTTTTGTACATGATAAGGAAATATTATATTGGTTTAATATACTGAAATGTGACCTGATGTGTAAGTTATTCTTAAAACAGTGTTCGATTAATTAATCTTTCACTTCAAAATATAAATATTTCTACTGCTTTTATCTTCCAAAAACTTCTTGCGACTGCCCACAATCAGAACATAAAAACTTCTTGCGACAGCCCACAATCAGAACGTAAAAACTTAGAGTGACAGCCCACAATCAGAAGGTAAAAACTTCTTGCAACAGCCCACAATCAGAACATAAAAACTTCTTGCAACAGCCCACAATCAGAACATAAAAACTTATAGTGACAGCCCACAATCAGAGCGTAAAAACTTCTTGCAGCAGCCCACAATGAGAACGTAAAAACTTCTTGCGACAGCCCACAATCAGAACATAAAAACTTAGAGTGACAGCCCACAATCAGAGCGTAAAAACTTCTTGCAGCAGCCCACAATCAGAACGTAAAAACTTATTGCGACAGCCCACAATCAGAACATAAAAACTTAGAGTGACAGCCCACAATCAGAGCGTAAAAACTTCTTGCAACAGGCCACAATTAGAACTTTAAAACTTAGAGTGACAGCCAACAAACTTTACGTAAAAACTTATTGCGACAGCCCACAATCAGAACATAAAAACTTAGAGTGACAGCCCACAATCAGAGCGTAAAAACTTCTTGCAACAGGCCACAATCAGAACTTAAAAACTTAGAGTGACAGCCAACAATCAGAACGTAAAAACTTATTGCGACAGCCCACAATCAGAAAGTAAAAACGTCTTGTGACAGCCCACAATCAGAACAAATAGGTTGGAAAAGTGACTTGAGTCATCAGATTAGCTTGAAAATAAAAAAAATAATACAAATGACACCAAGTACCAATCTAACATTATTTGCAGTAACTGAAAGCTTGTACTTTTTGAATGCATATGTTTACATTCATACTTCAAAACCTTTCATTACAGCCTATATTTTTGTGCCCCATTTAGGAGCATTATGTTTTTGGGTCTGTGCATCTGTTCGTCCATCTGTCATTTCATCGGCCTGTCCCGCTTCAGGTTAAAGTTTTTGGTCAAGGTAGTTTTTGATGAAGTTGAAGTCCAATCAACATGAAACTTAGTATGCATGTTCCTTATGACATGATCTTTTTAATTTTAATGCCAAAGTATAGATTTTACCCCATTTTCTTGATCCACTGAACATAGAAAATGATAGTGCGGATGGGGCATCCATGTATTTCAATTTACAGTACCATTTATAATGAAGATACTTGTATGTCTTTTGTTTAATAATTATTTTCATTATTTTTAGGGATAACATGGAAGAATGGAAGTTACCATGGTGCTCAGTAACAGTACAGGGATTTATGGACTCACCATTGTCATGGAAACAGAGAGAACATGGCTACCTTAACAATGGAGACAATTTATATACATTTATTATCTTCCCTGATGATTCTTACTGGCTGTATTCTGCTTATGGTTCATATGATTTAGTGTCATGAAATGAATTTAATAAATTTGTCTTAAAATGTTACAAGATTTCTACATTACATCCTAACTTCAAAACCACAAGGTTGTATCTATGCAAAAGTTTGGATTTGCCTTTTAATTTTTTAGATGCTACAAATACGTGAATAGGGAATGAGTTTAGGGAGATTCAAACTGTATGAAGGGATGTAGGAATATCACTGTCCAGACTAGAGGTTTTTAAGAGTCTGTGTACCTCACCTAAATCTATGTGCATCTGCATAAATGGCATCTCTCAAACACACTTTCTAGACTAAAACAATTTTTTGGTTGATCTTGTATTGCTGATAATTTTTTTCTGTGTAACAGGTTATATCTATTTACTTCAATCTGTTCCCAAAACACAATTGTCATTTAAGAACAATAACTCTTTCAAGTTTGAAAAAGAGGTTCAACAATTTTGCCTTACCATCTCTAAATATATCAGCCTTTATTATTATTGATTGATACATTTTTCTGTATTTCTTGGTTGTCAGCTTTAACTGGTGGAGGAAGCCAGCGTGCTCTGAGATATCCACCTTATTTTCCTAGGGAAACAGTCAATCCTAGACTAGTCAATTAAGACTTGAGTCAAGCACATTTGCTAAATGCTAGATTCACTGTTGTCATGTGTCATGCTAGTGATATGGTTGTTAGACTAATTCAATCATTTTGGCCACCAAGGCCCTTTAATAATTATATTTTGACAGTAATGTTAAGGAATGCCAAAGGAGGTGACTGTCTTAATTGATGAGATTTATCTTTGTGATTTGTCAATGGACCAGAATTACCTTTGAATATACAGTTTTTAAAGCAATTGCTTTCATGCCGTCGCGTATGGCCATCTTTATGACCCAGATCAGAGACTCCGCCCAGATCGAGCCATAGTATTTTGATTTAAGAAAGTTCAGCATACGTTCTTGTAGATGTATTTTTGTATTTAGGGGGACAACCGTTTGACTATCAAAAAAACATAGACGTCCGAGTGAAAAAATGCATTTTTATACCTGCGATTCCGTTTTCCGTTCGTACGATGTTTCAACAAAATATGGAATCATTTCAGTTGTTGATTTAGTATTGAAAATTTGACTGAATTATCTTTTATAATATACGGTTTTATATGTTTAATTGGTGTTTTTTTTAAGAAAGAGGTCAGGTGCTCTTGTTCATTCATAAAATTGTCGTTCATTCATAAATTTATCGTAAAATCAAAATCAATACACAGGTTATCAGGTTATACGTAGTGTCAAATGATTACCTGTAATCTAAAAATAGACAAAGTTAACTGACCTATTTTGTTGATTTGTTTGCGCAAATAATTTGGAGGAACGAAACCCTTGTTGAAACACATAACATTAACAATAAGTTTGTTTTCCTTTTTTGTCATAACTCCGTAAGATTTATCAATCACCTTACTAATGAAATGGACCCGTCCAAACGTGATAGATGCCAAGTCCAGATGAAGAGATATTTACAATTTGGAATTTTCTAGTTTCATAGATTAAAAAAAGTACATCCTTTTTGGATATCATATTCAAAACTGGGTATGCATGACAAATGATGAAACCATTATCCTCGTCTTTCCAATGGACGAGTCTACTACGTTTGTTGACCCTCGACGGTCCACCGTGTTTGCAATTTTATTTCACATGTTTTCGAAATATTGAAGATCATTTTCACAATGTTTCCTGAAAATTGGATAAATATCAAAGCAACTTAGAGCTGTTTGTTCTTGTTCGTATAATGACGATTTAATGTCATGTTTGTCTGTGATGGCCCCTCTTTTCGGGATTGCATGAGAATTATAGTTATCTCGTACCGCATGAGGATGACACATATCAACTGAGCAATAATGTTTGGGACTTAGTTTTTAAGAAATGATGACAAAGTAACATTATGAAAATATTTTTAGTCAGCTGAAATATATATTTATTTTTTACATGTTTAAATTATGTCTTGTAAAATATTTTGTTTCTTTCCGTTTTTCAACATTTGCGTCTGGAAAGTTGAAATGTTTTAACTGAAGTGTTAAATTTAAATTAATTATGAAAATTAAATCAATAAAGGAAATTATTGCCCAGTTACAACCACTACTATGGGATAATCCATAATAATTTCTCTTGGAGTTTATATGTTTCAGCACATGTATATTTGACCCCAACTTTAGCCTGGTAAACATGTTGTCTCCATGTGAAATATAAAACATATTAAAATGACTTTCTGCTAAAGTCTTTAATTGATATAAAGTTAAAACCTTCTTAATTCTCACTAGACAACACTCCTGTCATGTTTAATTCTTAAATATATGTGGATGAAAAAAAAGTCCCCAAAACATAAACATGGCAGCAATTGCTTTTACAGCCTTTCAGGCTTTGATTAAGTTATAAGGAGCTAATGATTTACAAAGTGTCATGAACATCTGATGAAGCTGTATACAAATGTTTCTAATTACAAGGGGACATAACTTAGATTTGCCAACTAACAATGATGAAAATGTTTCAAATGTTTCAATGTTTCAATGTTTCAATGTTTCAATGATGCCTTCTATTGTTGGTATCTTCAAATCAGGATCTTTCAACAAACAAAGTGTTATGAACTATCAATGTTGCATGTTTGGAAGAGTGGTATATGTATACAGACAACTATATAAACATAACAACAAATTGTCATGGTATATAATGTGTTTATTCAACATAACATACAGGCAATATAAACTTAACACACAGTCACAGAATAAGAAACTAATCAAAAGGTTTATTACAAGATGGTTCACGACTTTTCATGCTTTTGTTACAAAAAGTTAAGCCATCAACTGAAGACCAGACAATATAAGAGCCATTTACTTATTCCGATCATTCT